>NC_041404.2:56932670-56935170 GCF_900747795.2 Erpetoichthys calabaricus
ATCTATCTATCCATCCTTCCATTGTCCAACCCACTGAATCCTAACACAGGGTCACGGGGGTCTGCTGGAGCCAATCCCAGCCAACACAGGGCACAAGGCAGGAACCAATCCCGGGCAGGGTGCCAACCCCACCGCAGGACACACAGAAACACACCCACACACCAAGCACACACTAGGGCCAATTTAGAATCGCCAATCCACCTAACCTGCATGTCTTTGGACTGTGGGAGGAAACCCACGCAGACACGGGGAGAACATACAAACTCCACGCAGGGAGGACCCGGGAAGCGAACCCAGGTCCCCAGATCACCCAACTGCGAGGCACCAGTGCTACCCACTGCGCCACCGTGCCGCCCATCTATCTATCTATCTATCTATCTATCTATCTATCTATCTATCTATCTATCTATCTATCTATCTATCTATCTATCTATCTATCTATCTATCTGTCTGTCTGTTATATAGTGCATTTCATATCTATCTATCTATCTATCTTAAAGTGCATTTCATATCTATCTATCTATCTATTATATAGTGCCTTTCATATCTATCTATCTGTTATATAGCACCTTGTGCATCTCTCTATCCATGTACTGTATCTCTCTCTATCTGCACTGGCAATCGTAAGGTTGTCGGTTCGAATCCCGTAAATCCCCATAGGGACTCTGCTCTGTTGGGCCCTTAACCTGCAATTGCTGAGTGCTTTAAGTAATGAGAAAAGTGCTATATAAAAGCAAAGAAAAAAATTATCATCTACAACTTCATTTCATCAGCCCTCTCACATATGATGTTTCTGTCCGCAGTTTAAGTCTCGTGTGAGTCATCGGGTCCATTCCCTACTTTTATATATCTATCTATACTAATTAATAAAAGGCAAAGCCCTCACTGACTGACTGACTGACTGACTGACTGACTGACTGACTGACTGACTCACTGACTCACTCACTCACTCACTCACTCATCACTAATTGTCCAACTTCCCGTGTAGGTGGAAGGCTAAAATTTGGCAGGCTGATTCCTTATAGCTTACTTACAAAAGTTAGGCAGGTTTCATTTCGAAATTCAACGCGTAATGGTCATAACTGGAACCTCTTTTTTGACAATATACTGTAATGGACGGCAGCTTGATGGCCGTGGGAGGCGGAGTTGAGTGTCACATCATCACGCCTCCCACGTAATCACGTGAAAAGACTGTGAATGCAGTAGGGAGGAAATGAAGTAAGAGCCGCAAACAGCGAAGAACAAAAAAATTCATTAAACAATTGAGAAGGGAGCGAGTGAAGCATACAAGCATCTTCATAAGGGAAACAAAGCACGGTGTAAAACGTAAGTTTAAATTAAGTTTATAGAAACGCTCCCGCTGCGGATTGCAATAACATATTCGCGAGATAAAAGTTTAATGAGAAGACACGAGGTATAAACGAACCACACGCCATGGCGCAACGTTAGGGGCAACAGTTTCAACCATTCTATGATCTGCTTCTCGCAACTGAAAGACGGCACATGGCGGATGTTAGCCGACTTGCTGACCGTAACGTTAGGGGCTTCAACTCTGGCGCTGACGATAGAGATTCGATTCACGAGAGGGGATGCAGTGAGTGTGTATGCCTGATGAGCCCAGAATTAGGGAGAAACACGTGTCGCATACTCTTTGCATTATTTGAAAGTAAACTATTAAAACCATTCTATGATCAGCTTCTGGGAACAGAAAGAGGGCACGTGGCGGATGTAACGCGACTTCCTGACCAACCACAAGCGTTACCTGGCAGGTAACCACCCATACAGTCAGATTGTGATTCAGAAAACGAATGCCATGAATGTAATTACCACGATCTACATACTGTCAAATAAACGAAACACACGCCGTAGCGCGACAGCTGTGAAAAGCGAGGTTCACAAAAAAACAGATCCTTAACAAATTGTTATTGGTATATTTTCGATATGTTTAAAAAGGTTTTCTTTTCTTCTTAAAAAATTAAAAGCAGTACTTCACCGCAACGAAGCGCGAGAATTTGGCTATATATATCTGCTTCTCGCAATTAAAAGAGGGCACGTGGCGGATTTTAGACGACTTCATGACCAAACATAAGTGTTACCTGCCAGGTAGGGTTACCACTTTTAATACAAAAAAATAAGGGACGCATACTGCAGCGGGTGCCACATCTCAGTGCCAACAGTTTGCAGACTCTACTTAAAAGACCCGCCTTCCTCACTGGACAGTTAAAAAGACCAATCAAACTAACGATGACATCAAGTATTACCCAATCAAAAGTAGGAAAGGAGGCATCTTCATAAAATGCGTGTGGGATGATTTGCATGAGACGCTGCTTTAAAAAAAATACGGGACAAATCCCGTCCCGTTTTGATTCAAAACGGGACGCGCAATTTCATTCTCAAATGCGGCACGATTCCGTATTTTAAAGGACGGGTGGCAACCCTACAGTGCCAGGTAACCACCCATACAATCAGATTGTGATTCAGACTAGGAATGCAATGAATG
>NC_041404.2:56940170-56985397 GCF_900747795.2 Erpetoichthys calabaricus
AAGGCACTATATAATAGATAGATAGATAGATAGATAGATAGATAGATAGATAGATAGATAGATAGATAGATAGATAGATATGAAAGGCACTATATAATAGATAGATAGATAGATAGATAGATAGATAGATAGATAGATAGATAGATAGATAGATAGATAGATAGATAGATATGAAAGGCACTATATAATAGATAGATAGATAGATAGATAGATAGATAGATAGATAGATAGATAGATAGATAGATAGATATGAAAGGCACTATATAATAGATAGATAGATAGATAGATAGATAGATAGATAGATATGAAAGGCACTATATAATAGATAGATAGATAGACAGATAGATAGATAGATAGATAGATAGATAGATAGATAGATATGAAAGGCACTATATAATAGATAGATAGATAGATAGATAGATATGAAAGGCACTATATAATAGATAGATAGATAGATATGAAAGGCACTATATGATAGATAGATAGATAGATAGATAGATAGATAGATAGATAGATAGATAGATAGATAGATAGATAGATAGATATGAAAGGCACTATATAATAGATAGATAGATAGATAGATAGATAGATAGATAGATAGATAGATAGATAGATAGATAGATAGATAGATAGATAGATAGATATGAAATGCACTATATAATAGACAGACAGACAGACAGATCTATTAATCTATTGCCAAGGCCAGTGTGACGACTGCAGTGACAGCAGAATTCCGAGAGAATCTGAACTTAATGGAGTGAAACCACAGGACAGCCCTTAAATAGTTTTAATAAATTTGCAAAACATTTTCTAAAATCCCGTTTTTTCGCTTTGTCATTCTGGGGTTTTGAGTGTTGCTTGATGAGGGTGGAAAAAAAAATGAAATGATTTGAGTGCAGGGCTGTGAAGAACGTGAAGGGGTCTGGAGACCCTCTGAGTCCACTGAATGTCTTCCTATCAGTTACCGTCACAGTTTCACTGCGTTTGCCCGCTTGGCTGCATCACACCTGCCATCTTGGGACGTGGCCTTCAAATCTGCATGGCCAGGGATTCTCGTAACGTTTCCATCAGGCCCAATTACGGATTGTCCGCGTTCAGAACTTCTAGAACTTGCTCTTCAATAACGGCACTCGTCGCTAGTCAGATGTGCTTAGTGACTGTCTTACGTCTGTACTATAGAGAGTGGTACACTACTGAGATGAGGTCCCCTCCATGTCGTGGCTTCTCCGCTACGGTACGGTGTGTCCACAGACGCCGGACCCTCACCACGAGCGGCCACGTATGTTGTGTCCTGAGCTAGCGGTGCGTCCATCTTTCTTTGCTTGCGGTTCTGTTTTTAGGCGCCCAGGGAGTGACCTTCTGCACAAGCCGCTCTACTTTTCAGGATTTGCGGCTAATTGAAAGCCTGGACTGAGCCCAGTTTGCCGTTTTTCCCTGGTGACACATTTTCTGGAATGTCAGCTCCTGCCAGGACTCATTCCATTCCTTATACTGTTTGGCACATTTAGTTGTTAAGTGAACTCCCACAAGTCTTCTTTTGTTGCATTGGCCATTTGCTTGTTTTTTTTTCATTTTTTAGGATCTCATTGTTGGAAAGCCCCATTATTGGCTGCTCACCAGTCTGTGGCTAAAGCGGAGAAGACAATTTGTCAACCACAGCACCTCCCTCCATGTTTGTACAGCAGATTTATGGAGCATGAAATGAGGATGCAAATGGAGTTTCCTCAGGCAGAGTGTTGGGTCAACAGTTCATATAAAGCTCTAGGCGGGAGGAGGGAGCTGCACCCCTTGAGTTACTGAATACGGGACCCCTGGGTGTCCATAGCATGAATGAAGGAGGGGAGGCTGAAAGGTCCCAAGTGCTCACCACTTGAGTCACCAAAATTGTGCAAGTGTGTCCATAGCATGCTTTTTGCTTCAAACACCATGGGGTCCCATCACAGTGTCCAGAGTGTGTCCCCCCCTTCAGTTATAAAAACGGTGCTCACTTGGTGGCCACATCATGAACAGTGGTGGGGGGGGGGGGGGGGGGGACTGGAAACATGTGCCACTTGAGTTACATAAATGGCGCCCCTCAGGGTCCACAGTGCACTTTCAATATTATTAGACTTTGAGGGCCATGGGGGTCTCCTTCAGAGCCTGAAGTGTGTGCCTCTTGAGTTACTAAAATGGAGCCCCTCAGTGTCCATATCATGAATGGAGGAGCAGGGGGACAGAAAGGTCTGGAGTGCATGCCGCTTGAGTTATATAAACAGTGCCCCTCAGTGTCCACAGTGTACTCTCAGTATTATTAGACTTTGAGGACCATGGAGGGGGGGGTCCAGAGTGTGTGACCCTTGAGTTACAAAAAAGGCACCCACTCAATGTCCATAGCGTGGATGGAAAGGTCTGAAGTGTATGATGCCTGATTTACATAAATGGTGCCCCCTCAGTGTCCACAGCTCACTTTCAGTTTCATTAGACTTTGAGAACCATGGGGGGTCCCGTTCAGAGTCCGGAGTGTGTGCCCTTTGAGTTTCAAAAACGGTGCCCCCTTGGTGTCCATATCATAAACATGAGGTGGGGATGAAAGGTCCTGAGTATTATCGGTAGGAAGAGGACACTCCAATTGAGCAGACCATTGTCTGGGGGTCTCTCGGCATTAAGCTACTGTCAGGCCCATAAGTATTTGGACAGTGGCACAATCTTCATCATTTTAGCTCTGTACGCCACCACAACGGATTTGAAACAAAGCAATCATTACGCGACCAAAGTGTAGACCTTCAGCTTTAATTTAAACGCCTTAATAGAAACAGCATATGAGCCGTTTAGTGAATGGCAGCCATTTTTATATGTCGTCGCCCCATTTTCGGGGGCCCCAAAATATTTGGACATCTGACTGACAAGCTGCTCCATACCCAGGTGTTACCAGGTCCCTCATTATTTTATTAACTTTCAATACACAGGGCTTTGTCTCCCCCGAGATGCTAAGCTCAGATCCCTGCATGGGTGCCCACAAGGCATGCTGGGTATTGTAGTCATGGGGGATAGAACAGTTGCGGGCCACCAGGGATAGCTGTGGGATAATCCATAGTGATCCAACCTCACCTGGAATTGCCTCAGAGCCGACAGCCCTGTTAAATCCCATGGTAGAGGGAAGGGGGTCTCCAGGGAGAGTTGTGGGATTTGGGAGTCCCTACTCCATGGGGCTCCAACCTCATCTGGAAGGGCTTCAGAGATACAGCTTCATATCACCGGAAAGCACTCCAAGGGGATTGGAATAAAAGGAGCTGCCTGCTACACTTGAGTTGAGCCAGAGGAAGGTGGACGAAGCTTGCATGGAGGAGTGACCAGGTGACAGAGAGAAGAAGAAGAAGAAGAGTAGTACTTTATTGTAACTGTGTGCTGCTGGGTGCATTGTGGGAAGCGCTTAGAGAGAAGAGTTTCCCACAATCAAAACTCTTTCTACGTTTCTACTTGTGTCCGAGCCTGTGGAAAGCCCCCTGTCGTCCACAATATCTATGTATGTGTCGAGACCAACAGACCAATCTGGTCTGAACTTGGGCAAGTCGAGGGCAATGCCATGATAATACACCTGTGATGGAACTATCTGTGTGGCAGTGAGACAAAAATGACGAAAGACGAGAACGACGTTAGCCTCCCAAGCACAGTTCACAAGGCAGCAACAATCAACGTTTGTGATGGGGAAACATGGAAGTCACTATGCCCTGGGCTGTGGGCAGCCCACAATAACACGTCGATTGTGTGGATCAGGCAGTGACATTCTACCCACTTGTGTGCCAGTAAACAGAAAAAATACAAGAAAAGAGTGCATAGAAACACACGGGTACTGTTCTGATTGTGACCTCGGACTGTGCGGTGGTGACACTTTCAAAACGTGTCACATGAAGGATGTGCACTAAATCTGCATCAGTACATCACTGGACACTAGACAGACCTTTCCTACTGTATTTATGTTAACGTGCTGGTATTTACACGTTACTCTTATATGCATTATATTATATATTAATAATAATAATAATTCATATTAATAATATTTATTATAATGTAATATAATATATATTAATTTAAAAAAGAATTCTGTTGTGTCCGCATTATTCTGCCTTGACCACGCCCCTCCACACGGCTCGCCCAATCGTTACTCTTACCGCGCACATCCTCTCACCATCCCACCCCGTGACCCTCTCAGTGCTGCTAACTTGCCCTTCAATGCAGTCGGTTATAACGCCGTAAAAGCAAATTAACATTTCATGAGCGTCGAATTATAGATCGCGATGGAAAAACAAGAGCTGATAATGAACGTCGAAAACATGTACTCAAAATCAGGAACAAAGGGAATCGTCTAATAAACGAGAAAGAGAAAAATATCCCAAAACAATATGAGAACAGAAACGTGAAAAAGCAACGTGGTACTCGTGTGGTATAACCCCGCCCCTCGCTCAACGGCGATGACCCTTTCGATGTTATTCTTAACGACATTAGAAACTTCACGAGAGAAATAATGTTTCAAAAGTAATTACGAATCAAATTTTACGTATTTTTGTTTTTGTTTTGTAAATAAACGAATGTAAAAAAACGATGAAGTTTTTCTCTTGCCTGTGCCTGTGGCGGGGCTGTAAGACACGAATACCAGCAATGTTTATCGAATGTAAGTCAGAGGATAAAGTCATTCGTAATATTGTTTTTGATGAGGCCTTAATATACTGTAATTAAGTTTTTTACTTTTTACATTTTATTATTCATTGGTATTTAAAACAGACAGTTGTCGTGAAACACTCGAGTAACTGATTTTCTCTCTCTGTAATAACTAAGCACCAAACCGTCTTCCTCCCGCGCCCTGCTCACTTTTCTCTATACTGTCTCTTTATCTGCAATCGCTTATTCTAATTGAGCGGCGCCTGACACCCTTTGAGTGGCTGAGCTCCCACATAGCGGCAAGGCCAGCAGCTGATTGAGCGAATTGAGCAGGGGGCGGGGCCTCCTAGTTTCCCCATTTTCGACTTGTTCTTCCGTACTGCTATGGAGGTTAGGCTGCATTTCTGATCATTGCTTTTAAAATTTCCCACGCTGCCCTCCTTGTTTCTCTCATTTGATTCATTCGTTCCCTTTTGTGTTTTGTTTTTTCAGATCATTTAAGCACCGCAGCAGATTAGCTAACAGCCTCCAGCACACTTTTAATCAGCACCTGCTGCCATTACTGAGGTGCAGAGGCATTGGCCTCAGTGTTGTGTTATTCTGCTCCCTTTGGTTCTCCTTTTGATTTGTGTCTAGCGTTTTTACCTCCTAAGCACTGTTCACGATTGATGTTCATGTCAGGGGAAATATGGAAATCCATGAGACCTTGCGCTGTGGTAGCTTCCTTAACCCATAAATTGCCGGAACCAGCTATAGTCTGTTCCCAGCACAATTTGCCAGCATACCGGAGCCAAATATTTTTGGCGACGTACATTTGTTAAACGCCGCAACCGGCTATCCTCGATTCCCAGTGCAATTTGCCAGCTGATCAGTCCGTGCCGTACATTTGTTGAGCAGCCAGCTCTTGACCACTGGCGCCACCTGCTGCACTGCAGCCTCACTGTCACTGGGATTGAGCTGCTGCACTAGACTGGCCTGCAGTCATCAGCCTTGGCCTCTCTGTGCTCACGTGCAGCCAGTTGGCTCACTGATTTACTGAATTTCATCAATGCCGTCAGTTGCACCTTCTACATATCATAATAGGTTGTCACAGTTGAGTTTTTACTGTTCATTGGCAGAGTGTAAAATGATCAGTGTTACAGTTATTGTGATGCTCTGGCAAGCACATTGATACATTTGTTTGATCTGTCAGTTTCCAAGAAGAAGAAGGAGGAGGATGAGGAAGAGGAAAAGGAGAGGAAGAAGAAGAAGAAGGAGAAGGAGGAGAAGAAGAAGGAGGAAGAGGAGAAGGTTATATAATGCCTGTCATCTATCTATCTATCTATCTATCTATCTATCTATCTATCTATCTATCTATCTATCTATCTATCTATCTATCTATCTATCTATCTATTATATAGTGCCTTTCGTATCTATCTATCTATCTATCTATCTATCTATCTATCTATCTATCTATCTATCTATCTATCTATCTATCTATTATATAGTGCCTTTCATATCTATCTATCTATCTATCTATCTATCTATTATATAGTGCCTTTCATATCTATCTATCTATCTATTATATAGTGCCTTTAATATCTATCTATCTATCTATCTATCTATCTATCTATCTATCTATCTATCTATCTATCTATCTATTATATAGTGCCTTTCATATCTATCTATCTATCTATCTATCTATCTATCTATCTATCTATCTATCTATCTATCTATCTATTAGATAGATAGATAGATATGAAAGGCACTATCTAATAGATAGATAGATAGATAGATAGATATGAAAGGCACTATCTAATAGATAGATAGATAGATAGATATGAAAGGCACTATCTAATAGATAGATAGATAGATAGATAGATAGATAGATAGATAGATAGATAGATAGATAGATATGAAAGGCACTATATAATAGATAGATAGATAGATAGATAGATAGATAGATAGATCGATATTAAAGGCACTATATAATAGATAGATAGATAGATAGAGCCTTTCATATCTATCTATCTATCTATCTATCTATCTATCTATCTATCTATCTATCTATCTATCTATCTATCTATCTATCTATCTATCTATCTATTATATAGTGCCTTTCGTATCTATCTATCTATCTATCTATCTATCTATCTATCTATCTATCTATCTATCTATCTATCTATCTATCTATCTATCTATCTATCTCTTTGATTTACTGAACTTCATCAATGGCGTCAGTTGCCCAAAGTATGTGGCGGTTTAAGGGTTACCCACAGCGCCTGCTAGTGTTAAGGGAGGTCACATCGGTCACCTCATCAAGGTCAAGATGACGACCTTCTGCTGCTGCTGCCTTTCTCACAATTCCGGAGATTTCGCTGTTGATTGCGGCCGAATGTGATTGGATCGTTTATAATTATTATCAAGGTATGCAGTGTATTTATTTCGTTTCTATCGCTTCATTATTATGTGAGTAAACACATCAGAACTCAGGGCTCCTGCCCATTTAATCCCCCTGTAGATTCTTCTGTGTGTTTCTTCAGATCTTTCTCTTCTTCAACAATGCACCTTTTTTTTTTGTAATGGCCCCTAACTGCTTCATTTTCCCAAATGGCGGGTTGTGTGCCTGGAGGAGATTGCAGCCAGCTGTTCTCATTCCTCCCTAACTGACCCCTGAACCCCTAATGCCATTGAAGCCACGTCTCTCTTTTGCATGAATACATTAAAAAAGATTGAAGCCATACAGTGGGCCAGGGGTGCCTCATTAAATGTGTTCCTTTCTTCATGGCTGCTTTTTGTATTTGGTCCTCTGCCTGATGATAAATGAAGGCACTAAAAAGAGTCTGAATAACATTGACACAGACAGAGGCGTCACTCCATGTTATAAGAAGGTGCTGTGATGAGGATACGCACGAGGATCTGCCACAGACCTTCAGGTGCATAAAAGATGACAAGAACAAAACAAAACGAGTTGGGGCGATGCGGTGACCCTGTATGTCATTAAAACAAAAGAAGTAAGACATTTCAGCAAAAGAGCCTCAGCCTACACTGGCAAAGATTTGATGACACTTCCTGCTGAGTACAGGCCAGGCAGGAAGAGGCGGGTCCCACAGGACACCAGAAGTGACATCAGAGGTGGTGGGGTTGTCAATCATCTGGTCAGTAGAGGGAGGAAGAGAAGAAGCGCTAGTTAGCATACAAGTGACCTGCCTGCTGTAACTTGAATTCATCAGTCCTCTGAAACCACACGTTTGTGCACACTGATGCCTTTGTTTGGTCTGTCAATTGTTTCAAGAAGAAGATGAGGGGCTGAAGAAGAAGAAGAAGAAGAAGAAGGAGGAGGAGAAGAAGAAGAGGAAGAAGAAAAAGAAGAAGGAGGAAGAGGAAGAACAAAAAGGAGGAGGAGGAGGAAGTGGAGGAGAAGAAGAAGAAGGAAGAGAAGAAGAAGAGGACGAAGAAGAAGCAGGAGAAGGAAGAGGAGAAGAACAAAAAGGAGGAGGAGGAGGAAGCAGAGGAGAAGAAGAAAGAGGAGGAGGAGCAGGAGAAGAAGAAGTAGAAGGAGGCGAAGAAGGAGGAGGAGGTTGAGGAGGAAGATGATGAGGAAGAGGAGAAGAAGAAGGAGGAGGAGGAGAAAGAGGATGAGGAAGAATAGAAGAAGAAGGAGGAGGAGGAGAATAAGGAGGAGGAAGAGGAGGAAGAGGAATAGAAGGAGAAGAAGGAAAAGGAGGAGGAGTAGAAGAAGGAGGAGGGGGATGAGGAAGAGTAGAAGAAGAAGAAGGAGGAGGAGAAGAAGAAGAAGAAGAAGGACAAGAAGAAGCTAATAAGGTTTGATGTTGCAGCAACATAAAGCCTATCAGTGTAATGAACATGAAAAGGCCAAGATGCACACATGAAGTGAGAGTGGAGCCCACAGTCAGGCAGTTCCATTTTACAATGCACAGGACGCTCCAGAGATTGTTTATAGCTTGCACTCTGTTTGCTGGTGTTGTCTTTAGCTTTCCCACAACTATGCTCAGGATAACATGGGTTTTGAACCATAGATGGATGAATGAATGTTCCACAGGCATACTTTCAGATGAATTGCCTGCCTTCTCTTAAGCCAACAGGAACAGTGACAGTTTTAGTGAAGGTCACCTCAGCTAATGTTGTGCTGTTTCTGAAGTTGCTTTCTCTCTTCCAGTGTACTGATCATCTTCAACTGAGCTGTCTCTGTCTCTCTCTCTCTTTCTCCCCACCCCCCAGTCCCCCCTTATCTATTTACCCACTGCCCCAGGCGTCTCCACCTGCCAACTTGAACCTTCCCAGTCTTGTTAAATGTGTGTTTGTACCTGTGTGAAATTTCACTGTCAATCACACATCCAGCCCCGCCTATCTTCATGGCACTAAGCCGGCTACTGCAGTACGGTTTGCCACTATGACCACCTGTGTGTTGCTTGTGGCCCCCGTATGTGTGCTCATCCACACTTGGGACGATGATCTTCATGTGTGTGTGTGCTGATTTACCATTACCTGACGTGGACGGCCAGGGAGATGTATGAATCTGCGTGTCACCTCACACGTTGAAAGTCGCTCAAAGTTTGGTGCAAAATTCGAGAAATGCTCGGTTGTGACTTGTGACCCAAACTGTCGCTACTGCAAACGTAACGTTACCAACGCTTTCATTTCAGCGTAGACGGAGCAATCACGTAACAGTCACACAGACCTTAAGCTGTCCCACCTGAGACATTTGCCCAGCACTTGATGTGCTACTGCACTTTGAAGGTCAGGACCCCTCAAAGCACAGCTGCTAAGTTAGAAGTTAAAACCCGAGACCCGTCAAACCGGAACAACCTCTTCAAAAAACCCATCCAGCGGAGCACCCATCACCGGCCTTTAATTATAGCCCAGCCTATCTATCTATCATATAGTGTCTATCTATCTATCTATCTATCTATCTATCTATCTATCTATCTATCTATCTATCTATCTATCTATCTATCTATCTATTATATAGTGCCTTTCATATCTATCTATCTATCTATCTATCTATCTATCTATCTATCTATCTATCTATCTATTATATAGTGCCTTTCATATTTATCTATCTATCTATTATATAGTGCCTTTCATATCTATCTATCTATCTATCTATCTATCTATCTATCTATCTAGTGCCTTTCACTTCTATCTATTATATAGTGCCTTTCATATCTATCTATCTATCTATTGCCTTTCACTTCTATCTATCTATCTATCTATCTATTATATAGTGCCTTTCATATCTATCTATCTATCTATCATATAGTGCCTATCTATCTATCTATTATATAGTGCCCTTCATATCTATCTATCTATCTATTATATAGTGCCTTTCATATTTATCTATTATATAGTGCCTTTCATATCTATCTATCTATCTATCTATCTATCTATCTATCTATCTATCTATCTATCTATCTATTATATAGTGCCTTTCATATCTATCTATCTATCTATCTATCTATCTATCTATCTATCTATCTATCTATCTATCTATCTATCTATCTACTGCCTTTCACTTCTATCTATCTATTATATAGTGCCTTTCATATCTATCTATCTATCTATCTATCTATCTATCTATCTATCTATCTATCTATCTATCTATCTATCTGTCTATCTATCTATCTATAATGTAGTGCCTTTCATATCTATCTATCTTTCTATCTATTATATAGTGCCTTTCATATCTATCTATCTATCTATCTATCTATCTATCTATCTATCTATCTATCTATCTATCTATTATATAGTGCCTTTCATATCTATCTATTATATAGTGCCTTTCATATCTATCTATCTATCTATCTATCTATCTATCTATCTATCTATCTATCTATCTATCTATCTACTGCCTTTCACTTCTATCTATTATATAGTGCCTTTCATATCTATCTATCTATCTATCTATCTATCTATCTATCTATCTATCTATCTATCTATCTATCTATCTATCTATAATGTAGTGCCTTTCATATCTATCTATCTTTCTATCTATTATATAGTGCCTTTCATATCTATCTATCTATCTATCTATCTATCTATCTATCTATCTATCTATCTATCTATCTATCTATCTATCTATATTAAAATGTCATGACTATAAGTTCAGTTCTCTCCACTGGCTTTCTGTGTGACTTTATTAAGTAATCGAGGATCAGTGAACCTGCATCTGTAAAGAGTTGTGTAACGGTGTTCATACTAAAAGGCGCTATATGACATTACACAAGGAGAGGTTCAGTCCCCATGACTTACTTTTCCCACCATTGTCCATATTACAGTAACACTCATCATCACTGACTCCATGCATGAGTTGCTTTATCAGCTGCTGTTCATGTGGACACAGTAACTGTAAGGCACGTTGGCATTATGACTATTGTAGAGTGGCGCTACATGCAGTGGTGCATCCTGGCAGCAGGACTGGCCGAACCTCCACTGTGTGTCCAGTGTGCCCAGTGCTGAGTAGACAACATGGCAAAGCCTCACTGAGGTCTGTGACCTGAAGGAGAGTGAACTTTTGTCCACCGGTAGAGTGAATGGGGTGGGACATCAGATGGTCTGTCACTTACCTGCCAACCCACCCTGGCAGGCATTTTGTGATCCCAAGACAAGATGGATGTGTATTGTATTGTCACACTTGACCTATGTGAACTGCATGCTTAAAGTCAAGGACATTCTTACTCTTCAGCTGCTGAGAACCTAAAGGTGTGTCATGACTGCCATGGGGCACTGTGACACATACACATGATCATGAAGGTCAGGGTCACACTAAGATCTAAATCAGGAGTCTTGCATTACAACACACACCAATTATAGCTTATTATGGTCGTCATGGTGCTTTGGGGCTGAATGCAGGCAGCCATAATTATATTTGTCACCTGCCTGACTGAGGAATCTCGCTGCCTCAAGCTTCTCAGGGGTGTCCCCACCCCAAGCTCTCTACCCTCCATTTCAGAATTGGCAGTTATTTGGAAAACTGGAATTTGGCATCAGTTGACAGAGATAAGTGCAGAGCGCAGCATTCACCTTTCAAGATTTGCATGCCACTGTGCTGACTGTAGTGACAGGTGACAATAATTAGAATTGATGAGTAGGAGGAGGAAGAGGAGGGCCACTCAACCTTTTCTTCTTAAGGTAACCATGAAGCTTTGGGTGTCAACCACGTCCCCTCTTGCTTTAATGTCTGGGGATGGGTGGACATTAAGGTGGGAAGAAAACACCACGTGCTATGACTGAAGCACTGGAATATAATGATAATAATAATCAATGTTCTAAACATGTGACAAGCACATTACGTGGTAACTCTGATCCTGCAGAGGAACTGCTCTGCCCTTTGGCTTACTGGTTACCAGACGCAGCTGAACAGCCACTCAGATGTCCTTAAGCTGCTGCCGTTAGAGATGGCGAACCACCGGGGCTTCCGTAATAATATAATGTCCGTTATAATGAAATATTTTTATGGTCCCATGAATTACAATGGGATCCCACCTGTATTCATATATAAGTAACTTGTCTCATTGTCCTGGCCTTCCATCCGGGTAATGAATTATTCTCTGTACCCGCGAGGATGCCCATTCTCTTCCTACAATATATCCTTAATTAAGGTGACCATCCGTCCCCGTTTTCCGGGGACAGTCCCCTTTTCCGGACAACTGTCCCCACCCAGAAACATGTCCCCGGTTTAAGATTTGTCCACATTTCCAGTCCTTGCACGATCTTGCGTTAAGTTTTGCTTGTTCGTGTACGCTAGCACGTCTTAATGAAACTGCATTTTCACAACCAGGCATGAATTCTTCTCGAGACGTATGTGCTGTACGCTCCACTAGCCCCCACCCCCCATGTCCCCGGATTGGCCCAAAAAATTCTGGTCACCTTATCCTTACATATAATTTGATAGTATCCATATGTATGGCGTTCGCGTCAATACCCCGTATGTATGACGATGTATGATAATCGCGTCAATACCCCGTATGTAAGACGATGTATGGTGTTCGCGTCAATACCTCGACTCAATACAAGTTAGAAGCATGAGTAATGACGGCTGGGTATTAACAATGGTCATTGTTAAAATTTTAGCCGATCTCAGATCTAAAATGAATGATGATCGCAACGCAGCCACAACAGCAGCGGCCGCGGAAAGGATGCGTACGAAACGAAGTCACATGACTGACGAGGAACGTAGACTTGCTAATGTGACCAGACGTTCACAACGTGCGCAACAAACGGATGAGCAGCGTGCGGCTACAAATGCTACTAACGCTGAAAGAAATCGTGCAAATCGGACACAAAGGATTTTAGGCACCAATCAGTGCCATGATAACAAAATCATTTCAGGGACTTAAAAAAACAAAGAATTCTTTGCAGAGAAAGTATTGATTTCACAAACGTAGAATTTGTAGCCCGATTCGCTTGTGCTCCCAGTCGCTTGTTTATATATATTTATATGAAACAGTATTGGCCAGATAATACAAAGAGCACACGACACGTGTTTCACCCTTACTTAGGCTCGTCAGGTGTACGGACTTCTGTATCCCATCACGCGGATCGAACCTCAGACGTCAGCGCCTGACCTGCGGTGAAGCCTCTGACGTTGCGCCACGGCGGCTGAATCGCCTATTAGACAGGCTTATGATCGGAGTACAGCAGGCTTGTGGTGGCTTCTCTATGAGCAGCTTCTCGCAACTGAGAGGACGTGGCGGATGTTAAGCGGTACTTGGTAGGCAACCATCTAATCAGTTGGAAATTCCGATCTAAGATCTAATATATATAAACTGCTCAAAAAAACAAAAAAGAAAGGAACATTTTGAAAACACATGAGATCTCAATGGGAAACAAATCCTGCTGGTCATCTCTACTGCTATGGACTGATATGGTGATGTGTGAGGAACGAAAGGATGGAAATGAAAATGATGAATCGACAGAGGGACACCCCGAAAAGCAATGAGAAAAAATGATGCGGCAGGTGAGTCCATTTGGCCGAAATGCCATTGTAGGAACTCCAAATCATACTCAGTAGTTTGTATCCCCCCCCCCCCCACCCCCTCATGCTTGACAACGTCCTAATGGGACGACGGATGGTGTCCTGGGGGATCTCCTCTCAGATCTGGACCAGGGTATGACTGAGCTCCTGGACAGGCTGAGGTGTCAGATGGACCGAAACATAATGTCCCACCCAGAGGTGTTCTATTGGTTTGAGGTCAGCGTGGGTGGGGGGGGAGTCAATGGTATCACTTCCTTCATCCTCTTGCCACATGAGGCCGGGCATTGTCGTGCACCAGGAGGAACCAGCATAGGGTGTGACAAGGGGTCCAAAGATTTCATCCCGATACCTAATGGCAGTCAAGGTGCCCACCGTTGTCTAGCCTGTAGAGGTCTGTGTGTCCCTCCATGGATTTGCCTCCCTAGATATACCATCACTGACCTCCTCTACCAAACCGGTCATGCTGAACGATGTGACAGGCAGCATAACGTTCTCCACAGCTTTTCCAGACCCTTTCACGTCTGTCACATGTGCTCAGGGTGAACCTGCTCTCATCTGTGAACAGCACAGGGTGCCCGCTAGTGGTGGACCTGCCAATTCTGGTATTCTATGGCAAATGCCAATCGAGCTCCACGGTGCCCACTAGAGGACGTCAGGCCCTCAGGCAACCCTCATGAAGTCTGTTTCTGATTGTTTGGTCAGAGACATTCACACCAGTGGCCTGCCTGCTGCATGTTGTTTTGTAGGCTCTGCCAGTGCTCATCCTGTTCCTCCTGGCCCAAAGGAGCAGATACCGGTGGGTCCTGCTGATGGGTTAAGGACCTTCTACGAGGGGCCTTGTGCAGCTCTCCTAGAGGAACTGCTTGTCTCCTGGAATCTCCTCCATGCCCTTGAGACTGTGCTGGGAGACACAGCAAACCTTCTGGCAATGCCACGTATTGATATGCCATCCTACCTGTGCCAGCTCTGTAGGGTTCAGGTATGGCCTCATGCTACCAGTAGTGACACTGACCACAGTCAAATAGAAAACGAGTAACAAAACAGATGAGGAAGGAAAAATGTCAGTGGCCTCCCACCTCCTGTTAAACCATTCATTCCTGTTTTGGGGGTCGTCTCTGTGTTGCCCCCCTAGTGCACCAAAGCAGCTGAAACTGATGAACAAGCCCCTCTGCTACTTCACTGAGCAGATCAATAGCCCACAAGGTTCACTGACTTGATGTTATACCCTCATTAAAAAGTCTTCCTTTCATTTTTTGAACAGTATAAATATACATACTGTACATACAGTAGGTATGGAAAGTATTCAGACCCCCTTCAATTTTTCACTGTTTGTTATATTGCAGCCATTTGCTAAAATCATTTAAATTAATTTATTCCCTCATTAATGTACACACAGCACCCCATATTGACAGACAAAAAAAAAGAATTTTTGAAATTGTTGCAGATTTATTAAAAAAGAAAAACTGAAACATCACATGGTCCTAAGTATTCAGACCCTGTGCTCAGTATTTAGTAGAAGCACCCTTTTGAGCTAATACAGCCATGAGTCTTCTTGGGAAAGATGCAACAAGTTTTTCACACCTGGATTTGGGGATCCTCTGCCATTCCTCCTTGCAGATCCTCTCCAGTTCTGTCAGGTTGGATGGTAAACGTTGGTGGACAGCCATTTTTAGGTCTCTCCAGAGATGCTCAATTGGGTTTAAGTCAGGGCTCTGGCTGGGCCATTCAAGAACAGTCACAGAGTTGTTGTGAAGCCACTCCTTCGTTATTTTAGCTGTGTGCTTAGGGTCATTGTCTTGTTGGAAGGTAAACCTTCGGCCCAGTCTGAGGTCCTTAGCACTCTGGAGAAGGTTTTTGTCCAGGATATCCCTGTACTTGGCCGCATTCATCTTTCCCTCGATTGCAACCAGTCGTCCTGTCCCTGCAGCTGAAAAACACCCCCACAGCATGATGCTGCCACCGCCATGCTTCACTGTGGGGACTGTATTGGACAAGTGATGAGCAGTGCCTGGTTGTCTCCACACATACCGCTTAGAATTAAGGCCAAAAAGTTCTATCTTGGTCTCATCAGACCAGAGAATCTTATTTCTCACCATCTCAGAGTCCTTCAGGTGTCTTTTAGCAAACTCCATGCGGGCTGTCATGTGTCTTGCACTGAGGAGAGGCTTCCGACAGGCCACTCTGCCATAAAGCCCTGACTGGTGGAGGGCTGCAGTGATGGTTGACTTTCTACAACTTTCTCCCATCTCCTGACTGCATCTCTGGAGCTCAGCCAAAGTGATCTTTGGGTTCTTCTTTACCTCTCTCACCAAGGCTCTTCTCCCCCGGTAGCTCAGCTTGGCTGGACAGCCAGCTCTAGGAAGGGTTCTGGTCGTCCCAAACGTCTTCCATTTAAGGATTATGGTGGCCACTGTGCTCTTGGGAACCTTAAGTGCAGCAGAAATTTGTTTGTAACCTTGGCCAGATCTGTGCCTTGCCACAATTCTGTCTCTGAGCTCTTCAGGCAGTTCCTTTGACCTCATGATTCTCATTTGCTCTGACATGCATTGTGAGCTGTAAGGTCTTATATAGACAGGTGTGTGACTTTCCTAATCGAGTCCAATCAGTATCATCAAACACAGCTGGACTCAAATGAAGGTGATCTCAAGGATGATCAGAAGAAATGGAAAGCACCTGAGTTAAATATATGAGTGTCACAGCAAAGGGTCTGAATACTTAGGACCATGTGATATTTTCAGTTTTTCTTTTTTAATAAATCTGCAACAATTTCAAAATTCTTTTTTTTGTCTGTCAATATGGGGTGCTGTGGTGTGTACATTAATGAGGAAAAAAATTAATTTAAATGATTTTAGCAAATGGCTGCAATATAACAAAGAGTGAAAAATTGAAGGGGGTCTGAATACTTTTCATACCCACTGTATAGTGCCTGGTGTCTGTCACACAGTACTTTCCTTTCTTTCTCCCTTCTCCTTGGCTCTCTCTTTCTCTGTCTTGCCCTCCACTCCTCCTCCAGACTCTGGCTCTCAGAGTAATGTCTGCTGGCTCCTTTTAAGCCACAGCTGGGAATATTCCAGGTAGCTCATAAGGGAGCTCTGCAATCCCTCCCAGGTGTCTCAAAAGCCCAAAGTAGGTAGGGCTCAGCTGCTCCCCCTAGTGGCTGCCACAGAACCCAACAGGGCTGCAGTGAATTCCAACTCCCAGCGTGCCCAGCAGGGAAACTGTGGTGCCACAACAACTCTTGGGCATCCTCTAGCATTCTGGGGGAGATAATGCCCTGAGCCCTTTCTCTCCCCTGGTCCTTCCATCCAGCTGCCGTCCTGGCCAGGCAGGGCCTGACCCTCGCAGTCTGAAACAATATATATACAGTGGAACCTCGGGTCACAAACATCTCGGACCATGTACAAATCGGGTTACGACCAAAAAGTTCGCCAAACTTTTGCATCTGTTCACGACCCCACACTTGGGTGATGAACAAGCCAGTTTCCCTTCCGGTTCGTAGGCGCCGATGATTTCCGCACGTGTTCAGTCTCTCCCTGTGCATTCCCTGTGCAGCGAGCGAGCGAGCAAGTGAGTGAGAGAGAGAGTGAGAGAGCAAGCGAGCGAGAGAGAGTGAGAGAGAGAGCGTGAGTGAGAGAGAGTGCGAGATAGAGAGAGCAAGCGAGCGAGATAGAGAGTGAACAAGTGAGAGAGAGAGCGAGCAAGAGAGAGAGAGCGCGAGCGAGTGAGATAGAGAGAGAGCGAGAGAGAGCGTGAGTGAGAGAGAGAGAGAGCGAGCGAGATAGAGAGAGAGAGAGAGAGCGCGAGAGAGAGCGAGCGAGATAGAGAGAGAGCGAGAGAGAGAGAGAGAGCGCGAGCGAGTGAGAGAGAGAGAGAGAGCGCAAGCGAGCGAGATAGAGAGAGAGCAAGCGAGAGAGAGAGAGAGAGAGCATGAGCGAGCGTATATATATTTATTTACATACAATCCTATGGGGGAAATTACTTCGAGTGCCACTGTATATATATATACTAGCAAAATACCCGCGCTTCGCAGCGGAGAAGTAGTGTGTTAAAGAGGTTATGAAAAAGTAAAGGAAACATTTTAAAAATAACGTAACATGATTGTCAATGTAATTGTGTTGTCATTGTTATGAGTGTTGCTGTCATATATATATACATATACACATATACACACACATATACACACATATACAGATATATTATATATACATATACACATATATTTTTTATATATATATTTTATATATATATATATATATATATATATATATATATATATATATATATATACACACATACATACATACATACATACATATACACACATAGATGTACTTACAATAACATAGAAATCAATATAAACAACATTAACATCATTATCATATGAGAATATGAAGTAATATATAAGAAGCACATTTCATATAAATATAAATAATTAAACAGTAAAATCTTCTTGTATAATTTGCTACCGTGGCTTTTCGTTGGTCTGTCCAGGATTTTAAATCACCTGTAGCTTGCAAACTGTTTCACGTATTGACTTGAAATGTGGTACACATATAATACGTCACGTCTGCTATCCGCTTTATGGGTGATGATTGTATTACTCTTTTTATGTTTATTTTATTTTAAAATCAACTCCTATCTGCGCACACCAGGGCGGCCGTGGGCAGATGCGTATGGTGTATTCACTCCATGTTATCGTGCATTGCGCTGTCACTGGTATTTTGATAAAAGAATTTGAACAATATATAAGAAGCGTATAAATTATTAAACAGTAAAACATTAACATTTAAGAAGTAAAGTTACATTGAGTACTACTGCAGTGCCTTCGGGTATACCTCATTTTTTCTTTGCCCATTACATGCTTAAATGTATACATTTTTTGGTGTACCTACCCGAGAACACGCGACATATAACCGACCGTGGGAGAAGCATGGATTTTAAAGAAGCGTTGAGTTCATCTGCTGGTCTCCCTCGTGGAATAACTGGTAATGTTTGACTAAAATCTACAGCGAGTAAAATGACATTACCTCCTTTTTTTTTTGTACGATCTCTGAGATGTTGCTTTTTTCGGTTCAAGGCTTCATAAGCTCTTTTATGTTCCATGGTGTACTTAATAAGTACTAATTATCCCAAACCATCATCTTTGAATGTTGCAAGACTTTCGCCTTGTATGTAGATCGGGGTAATTACATTCATTGCATTCCTAGTGTGAATGACAATCTGATTGTATGGGTGGTTACCTGGCACTGTAGGGTTGCCACCCGTCCTTTAAAATACGGAATCGTGCCGCGTTTGACAATGAAATTGTGCGTCCCATTTTGAATCAATACTGGACGGGATTTATCCCGTATTTTTTTAATCATTTTTTTTTTAAAGCAGCGTCTCATGCAAATCATCCCACACGCATTTTATGAAGATGCCTCCTTTCCTACTTTTGATTGGGTAATACTTGATGTCATCGTTAGTTTGATTGGTGTTTTTAACTGTCCAGTGAGGAGGGCGTGTCTTTTAAGTACAGTCTGCAAAGTGTTGGCACTGAGATGTGGCGTCAGCGCCATACTTGAAGCCCCTAACGTTGCGGTCAGCAAGTCAGCTAACATCCGCCATGTGCCGTCTTTCAGTTGCGAGAAGCAGATCATAGAATGGTTGAAACTGTTGCCCCTAACGTTGCGCCACGGCGTGTGGTTCGTTTATACCTCGTGTCTTCTCATTAAACTTTTATCTCGCGAATATGTTATTGCAATCCGCAGCGGGAGCGTTTCTATAAACTTAATTTAAACTTACGTTTTACACCGTGGTTTGTTTCCCTTATGAACATGCTTGTATGCTTAAGTCGCTCCGTTCTCAATTGTTTAATTAATTTTTTGCTCTTCGCTGTTTGCGGCTGTTCCTCCATGTCCCCCTACTTCGTTCTTTTATCTCGCGAATATGTTATTGCAATCCTTAACGGGAGCGTTTCAATAAACTGATTGAAAATAGTTTTGCATTTACCTTTTTAGTAAAAGGCGAGCTTTTAAGCCTGAGAAATCACCCCGTAAATGCACACGTTTAATTGGACATGTGTTAATATGTATGGTTACACAGTATTAAAAGACAGTGAACAACGTCAGTTACCTTTGTTCCCGCGTTTGATAAAAGGTGAGCTTTTAAGCCTGAGAAATCACCCCGTAAATGCACACGTTTAATTGCACATGTGTTAATATGTATGCTTACACAGTATTAAAAGACAGTCAAAAATTAACGTCATTTACCTTCGTTCCCGCGTGCGACTCGTGCTGTAAATCTCTTCCTTGTTTTTAGTTCACGTGATTACGTAGGAGGCGTGATGACGCGATACGTGACTCCGCCTCCTCCATTACAGTGTATGGACAAAAAATATGTTCCAGTTATGACCATTACGCTTTGAATTTCGAAATGAAACCTGCCTAACTTTTGTAAGTAAGCTGTAAGGAATGAGCCTGCCAAATTTCAGCCTTCCACCTACACGGGAAGTTGGAGAATTAGTGATGAGTCAGTCAGTGAATGAGTGAGTCAGTCAGTCAGTGAGGACTTTGCCTTTTATTATTATAGACTAGCAAAATACCCGCGCTTCGCAGCGGAAAAGTAGTGTGTTAAAGAGGTTATGAAAAAGTAAAGGAAACATTTTAAAAATAACGTAACATGATTGTCAATGTAATTGTGTTGTCATTGTTATGAGTGTTGCTGTCATATACATATATATATATATATATATATATATATATATATATATATACATACATATACACATATATTATATATATATATATATTTATATATTATATATATATATATATATATACATATATTATATATATACATATATACATATATTATATATATATGTTATGAGTGTTGCTGTCTTTTATATATATAATATGCACACACACACACATAAACATATATATACATATATATATATACATATCTACATATACATATCTATAATAATAAAAGGCAAAGCCCTCACTGACTGACTGACTGACTCACTGACTCACTCATCACTAATTCTCCAACTTCCCGTGTAGGTGGAAGGCTGAAATTTGGCAGGCTCATTCCTTACAGCTTACTTACAAAAGTTAGGCAGGTTTCATTTCGAAATTCAAAGCGTAATGGTCATAACTGGAACATATTTTTTGTCCATACACTGTAATGGAGGAGGCGGAGTCACGTATCGCGTCATCACGCCTCCTACGTAATCACGTGAACTAAAAACAAGGAAGAGATTTACAGCACGAGTCACACGCGGGAACGAAGGTAAATGATGTTAATTTTTGACTGTCTTTAATACTGTGTAAGCATACATATTAACACATGTGCAATTAAACGTGTGCATTTACGGGGTGATTTCTCAGGCTTAAAAGCTCACCTTTTATCAAACGCGGGAACAAGGTAACTGACGTTGTTCACTGTCTTTTAATACTGTGTAACCATACATATTAACACATGTGCAATTAAACGTGTGCATTTACGGGCTGATTTCTCAGGCTTAAAAGCTCGCCTTTTACTAAAAAGGTAAATGCAAAACTATTTTCAATCAGTTTATTGAAACGCTCCCGTTAAGGATTGCAATAACATATTCGCGAGATAAAAGAACGAAGTAGGGGGAAATGGAGGAAGAGCCGTGAACAGCTAAAAGCAAAAAATTAATTAAACAATTGAGAACGGAGCGAGTTAAGCATACAAGCATGTTCATAAGGGAAAGAAAGCACGGTGTAAAACGTAAGTTTAAATTAAGTTTATAGAAACGCTCCCGCTGCGGATTGCAATAACATATTCGCGAGATAAAAGTTTAATGAGAACACACGAGGTATAAACGAACCACACGCCGTGGCGCAACGTTAGGGGCAACAGTTTCAACCATTCTATGATCTGCTTCTCGCAACTGAAAGACGGCACATGGCGGATGTTAGCCGACTTGCTGACCGCAACGTTAGGGGCTTCAAGTATGGCGCTGACGCCACATCTCAGTGCCAACACTTTGCAGACTGTACTTAAAAGACACGCCCTCCTCACTGGACAGTTAAAAACACCAATCAAACTAACGATGACATCAAGTATTACCCAATCAAAAGTAGGAAAGGAGGCATCTTCATAAAATGCGTGTGGGATGATTAGCATGAGACGCTGCTTTAAAAAAAAAATGATTAAAAAAATACGGGATAAATCCCGTCCAGTATTGATTCAAAACGGGACGCGCAATTTCATTCTCAAATGCGGCACGATTCCGTATTTTAAAGGACGGGTGGCAACCCTACAGTGCCAGGTAACCACCCATACAATCACATTGTGATTCAGACTAGGAATGCAATGAATGTAATTACCCCGATCTACATACAAGGCGAAAGTCTTGCAACATTCAAAGATGATGGTTTGGGATAAGTACACCATACAACATAAAAGAGCTTATGAAGCCTTGAACCGAAAAAAGCAAGATCTCAGAGATCGTAAAAAAAAAATAGGAGGTAATGTCGTTTTACTCGCTGTAGATTTTAGTCAAACATTACCAGTTATTCCACGAGGGAGACCAGCAGATGAACTCAACGCGTGTTTAAAATCCATGCTTCTCCCACGCTCGGTTATATGTCGCGTGTTCTCGGGTAGGTACACCAAAAAATGTATACATTTAAGCATGTAATGGGCAAACAAAAAATGAGGTATACCCGAAGGCACTGCAGTAGTACTTAATGTAACTTTACTTCTTAAATGTTAATGTTTTACTGTTTAATAATTTATACGCTTCTTATATGTTGTTCAAATTCTTTTATCAAAATACCACTGACAGCGCAATGCACGATAACATGGAGTGAATACACCATACGCATCCGCCCACGGCTGCCCTGCTGTGCGCAGACAGGAGTTGATTCTACAATAAAATAAAATAAAGATAAAAAGACTAAAACAATCATCACCCATAAAGCGGATAGTAGACGTGACGTACTATATGTGTACCACATTTCAAGTGTATAGGTGAAACGGTTTGCGAGCTACAGGTCATTTAAAATCCTGGACAGACACACAAATTGCCACGGTAGCAAATTACAGAAGAAGATTTTACTGTTTAATAATTTATATTTATATGAAATGTGCTTCTTATATATTACTTCATATTCTCATATGATAATGATGTTAATGTTTATATTGATTTCTGTGTTATTAAAACTGCATGTATGTGTGTATATGTATATATATATATATATATATATACTAGCAAAATACCCGCGCTTCGCAGCGGAGAAGTAGTGTGTTAAAGAGGTTATGAAAAAAAAAGGAAACATTTTAAAAATAACGTAACATGATTGTCAATGAAAGCCCGTTTCACTCAGTAAGTCTTATGTGTGTGTTTATGTATGTGTGTATATATATGTAGATGTGTATATGTAGATATGTATATATATGTATATGTATATAAATGTTTATGTGTGTGTGTATATTATATATATAATATATATATATATATATATATATATATATATATATATATATATATATATATAAAAGACAGCAACAGTTATAACAATGACAACACAATTACATTGACAATCATGTTACGTTATTTTTAAAATGTTTCCTTTTTTTTTCATAACCTCTTTAACACACTACTTCTCCGCTGCGAAGCGCGGGTATTTTGCTAGTATGTACATATACATACGTATATACACATCCACATAAACATATATATACATATACAAATTTACATATCTACATATATATATATATATATATATATAGACATAGATATATACATACATACATTCACATAAATTGCGCGTCCCGTTTTGAATCAATACTGGACGGGATTTATCCCGTATTTTTTTTATCATTTTTTTTTTTAAAGCAGCGTTTCATGCAAATCATCCCACACGCATTTTTATGAAGATGCCTCCTTTCCTACTTTTGATTGGGTAATACTTGATGTCATCGTTAGTTTGATTGGTGTTTTTAACTGTCCAGTGAGGAGGGCGTGTCTTTTAAGTACAGTCTGCAAAGTGTTGGCACTGAGATGTGGCATCAGCGCCATAGTTGAAGCCCCTAACGTTGCGGTCAGCAAGTCGGCTAACATCCGCCATGTGCCGTCTTTCAGTTGCGAGAAGCAGATCATAGAATGGTTGAAACTGTTGCCCCTAACGTTGCGCCACGGCGTGTGGTTCGTTTATACCTCGTGTCTTCTCATTAAACTTTTATCTCGCGAATATGTTATTGCAATCCGCAGCGGGAGCGTTTCTATAAACTTAATTTAAACTTACGTTTTACACCGTGCTTTGTTTCCCTTATGAACATGCTTGTATGCTTAACTCGCTCCGTTCTCAATTGTTTAATTAATTTTTTGCTCTTCGCTGTTTGCGGCTGTTCCTCCATTTCCCCCTACTTCGTTCTTTTATCTCGCGAATATGTTATTGCAATCCTTAACGGGAGCGTTTCAATAAACTGATTGAAAATAGTTTTGCATTTACCTTTTTAGTAAAAGGCGAGCTTTTAAGCCTGAGAAATCACCCCGTAAATGCACACGTTTAATTGCACATGTGTTAATATGTATGGGTTACACAGTATTAAAAGACAGTGAACAACGTCAGTTACCTTTGTTCCCGCGTTTGATAAAAGGTGAGCTTTTAAGCCTGAGAAATCACCCTGTAAATGCACACGTTTAATTGCACATGTGTTAATATGTATGCTTACACAGTATTAAAAGACAGTCAAAAATTAACGTCATTTACCTTCGTTCCCGCGTGTGACTCGTGCTGTAAATCTCTTCCTTGTTTTTAGTTCACGTGATTACGTAGGAGGCGTGATGACGCGATACGTGACTCCGCCTCCTCCATTACAGTGTATGGACAAAAAATATGTTCCAGTTATGACCATTACGCTTTGAATTTCAAAATGAAACCTGCCTAACTTTTGTAAGTAAGCTGTAAGGAATGAGCCTGCCAAATTTCAGCCTTCAACCTACACGGGAAGTTGGAGAATTAGTGATGAGTCAGTCAGTGAGGGCTTTTCCTTTTATTATTATAGATATACTAGCAAAATACCCGCGCTTCGCAGTGGAGAAGTAGTGTGTTAAAGAGGTTATGTAAACATATATATACATATACATATATATACATATCTACATATACATATATATATATACATACATATACACATCCACATATATATATACTAATTTACACATCTACATATATATATACATATGCACATATATATATATATATATATATATAAATATGGACATACATATATACATACATACATACATTCACATATATATATATATCTCATTGTGCTAAGAATCACAGTTTGCTTGCAGGAGAGATATATTTGCACTAATCCGAGACAGAGGCTATGGGCCGAGGGGAGGAGGATGTGTGATGTCAGGAGTGGGGAGCTTAGCGGGACCCTCCTTACTGTCCTGTTTCACTAATATGCAGGCAGACCCACAGGGGACGGCTAGTATACTATATATACCCATCCATCCATTATCCAACCCGCTATATCCTAACTACAGGGTCACGGGGGTCTGCTGGAGCCAATCCCAGCCAACACAGGGCGCAAGGCAGGAAACAAACCCTGGGCAGGGCGCCAGCCCACCACAGGGCACACACACACCAAGCACACACTAGGGACAATTTAGGATTGCCAATGCACCTAACCTGCATGTCTTTGGACATATACAGTATATATATTGACAGGCAAGTGCAATTAGGAGGCCTCCTCAAGGCTCTTTACAGTACCACCCTGTACTGAGAGGGGGCGCTCTTGTTAACACACTCTTTCTTTCTATCCGCAGTTCAGGGGAACCTCAAACAGAATGTGAGAGACGTCACTTTCGGGACCACCTCATTAGGACCCGGGAATCAGCACTACAAAACCAACCAGGAGGGGTAGGAGGCAGTCATTTTGTTGACTACCTGCAACTGGGACGGAGCACTCAGCTGCATGGCTTTCTTTTCTTGATTTAAGCAGCCGCGTGTGTTATTTATTTTGGCCGATTTTCCCACCTTTCTTTTGGATTAAATAGGGGCCCACTGGTTCCCTAACACTCTTTTTGGCTCAAGGTCTGCTAATATCACAATAAATACAGATAACTGATGTGCCATTTACATCTGTGGATAAAGCGAGTGCCCCCCCCCACTCATTGGCTCTAGTATTGTCCCCTCAAGTTGGCATTTCTCTGATAGATAGATAGATAGATAGATAGATAGATAGATAGATAGATAGATAGATAGATATGTAAGACACTATATGATAGATAGATAGATAGATAGATAGATAGATAGATAGATAGATAGATAGATAGATAGATAGATAGATATGTAAGACACTATATGATAGATAGATAGATAGATAGATAGATATGAAAGGCACTATATGATAGATAGATAGATAGATAGATAGATAGATAGATAGATAGATAGATAGATAGATAGATATGAAAGGCACTATATGATAGATAGATAGATAGATAGATAGATAGATAGATAGATAGATAGATAGATAGATAGATAGATATGAAAGGCACTATATGACAGATAGATAGATAGATAGATATGAAAGGCACTATATAATAGATAGATAGATGTGAAAGGCACTATATAATAGAAAGATATGAAAGGCACTATAGATAGATAGATATGAAATGCACCATATAATAGATAGATAGATAGATAGATAGATAGATAGATAGATAGATAGATACTTTATTAAGATGATAGATGTGAAAGGCACTATAGATAGATAGATATAAAAGCACCATATAATAGATAGATAGATAGATAGATAGATAGATAGATAGATAGATAGATAGATAGATAGATAGATAGATAGATATGTAAGGCACTATATGATAGATAGATAGATAGATAGATAGATAATGTAAGGCACTATATGATAGATAGATAGATAGATAGATAGATAGATAGATAGATAGATAGATAGATAGATAGATAGATGTGAAAGGAACTATATGATAGCAAAGTTTTTAAAGGAAAATTCAGAGTGATGTACTGTCGGTGACACTCATGTCATCATTTTTCATTTATTTTTCCCCAGTATGTGACTGTAAAGTTTTTATTTGTTGTTTTCTTCATGAAATATGCAAAGAATAATTAAAAAAAAAGATGCATGTAGCATTTGACAAGCAGGTCTTTATTTTTGGCTTGGAATGTACTAGAAAGTAATTAAAAGCTTAATGGATACCCTGGGGGGGGGGGGGGGGGGGGGGGGCAGTTGTGAAACCCCCTTGAGTTTAAAGAAATCATATTTGAACAAAAATGTGGCCAATCCAGTTTTAATAACAATGAGTGCTATTATAGTCGAGTCCAGAATGACACGCCCCCTTTCTGAGTACGCCCCTTTTTTATTTCAGCCCAATCAGAAGAAGGGGCGGGACCTCATCCGGGACTGTGTGGGGCGGGGTCACACAGCTTTGCTGGGGTTGTTCTCAGAGCTGCAGGTGGAAGAGAAAGGACAGCTAGTGACAGCGCCCCCTCTCAGCTCGGGGTGGTATCGCTTATCTTGCTTGAGCCCTGCAGGTGCTCCCCAGGGCCACATGCATGACACAGTGTTTATATTTTTAATTTTTTAATATGGACAGGCAAAGTCAGTGAATTTAAAAGGCATATATAATAAATGCCTGTAGTTTTAATTTTCAAAATAAATGTTGCCTGATGAATAAAATTAGAACGGACGTATTACAATGCAATGTAACAAATGGAGGAATTTAAAATGGAGCGGGGAGTGAAGGAGGTGCTGTGACGACTCCATTGTTGAAGGACAGTTAAAGATGTGCCTGTGACTAGATAACATTTTTGAATACTTGTAACAATTAGAAGATTTTTATAGTGCTGAAAGATGTAATGACTGTTAAACTGAAGGGTCTAATGCAGGGGTTCTTAACCGGGGGTGGGTATGGGAACCAAATGCTGGGGGTATGGGACTCGATCTCTGGGTACTGGCATTTATTTAATTTAATGTATTAATTTATACTTGGGTACTACGTGAATGGAACATGATAGAATCTTCGAGAACATTCGACATTTCCTGCAAATGCTTGCATTTAATTTTACACGTGTGTATTTACTACAACTTTAATTTTAAATTTAAAATGTTTTAATTTTAATATTTAAATTTAATAAATGTATATTTACTGAACAAGCATGTATTGGTTTATAATCTGAAACAGGTGAATCAAAGTTATATTGTAAAATAGTTGTAGCTGTTTGTATATTTGTCATTTTTTAATTTTGCTTTTTGTAAATAAATATGATAACGTTATCAATGCTTATGATTTTATTTCATGTTCTCTTCCTAGCTTTCCATATCTAAAGTACAGTAAATTCAAGCTGTTGACATATTTGGAAATCATACTGGCAAACTAATATAAGGAATGGTGATGATTATTTTGACAGTCAAGTAAAGGGGGTATGGGACCATATTGGACAATCCATTGGGGGTCTGGAGTCATCAAAAGGTTAAAAACCCCTGGACTCTAATGTGTAGTATTTGGGTGGGGTAGACAGTCATAGTTTATTATGTTACAGCAAATTATTGCTTTGAAAAACTCTGAAGCTGGAGACGTGTAGTGCTGCATGGTGAAGGAGCTTCAGGTTGTATTATTCTTGTTTAAAATTATGAAGTTTAAAAATGTGTATGTGGAGCAAAAGGGGCTGAGGATTTTGTTTCTTTGTTTTGTTTATTTCCTTCTTATAACACTTGACATTTGAACGTTTAAGTTTCTGTTTTTCTGATATTTTGATACAAATGTCTTATCCACCTTAATAAGCGTGTGTTTTTATTCCCGAGTGTCTGTCTGGCTGCCAGGTCTCCGCCTTTCTAACAGATGGCGCATCACAGACAAGCACTGCTTTGGGAAAAACAAAAGAAATGAAACCAATTATATCTCAAATGTTGTAAGTCCACTTGAATAAAAGTATCCACTAAATAATAAGTAATAATAATAATGAAATAATATTATAGGCTTCTCATTGGTCAGTCTCAACCTGAGCCCCTCATTGGCTTACAGCATGTGAAAGCTGCAGACTGCACTGACACGGATAGAAGGCCATGAGGGCAAATTTGATAAATGGATTAGGAAAAAAATAAAAAGTTACAAAACCTAAGAAGAAACTGGAAATACTGGAAATGGCTGAGGTGGCATGAAAGGGTGAGCTACCAAGCATAGCCCAAGGAATGTTGACCCAGGTGATACCTGCAGCTGGCCTGGCACTGCCTAGGAATTCTTCCTAAATGAGCTGAGAAAAACTTCTGAGGATATGGTGGCCTGGTCTGTCCAGCTTACAATTTTGCCACTTAGGCTGTCAGAAGAAAAAGGTTAAGTGAACAATTTGAACAAAGAATGAAAACCATTTTTACTAATAAATCTACATAAATTACCATTCATATCTGATTAATGAAATTCAAAGACTCAGGGGGTCAGAGTTTATCCCAGGACCACTGAATTCAAGCTGGGAAGCAAGTCTGGATAGGATTACTGTCCATCATGGGGCACACACACACACACACACTAATGCACACATAGGACCAGTTCTGAATCACCAATCAACCTAGTTTCATAACTTTGAAAATGTAAAAGAAAATCCTATGAAAACACAGAGAAAAGTGTGCAGACTCCACACAGACCACAGATGGGGATATGGCTTGACCCCAGGATAAATGGACTGATGAGGCAGCAGCAACACCACAGCACCACCCTGATGCCCACCCTCTTTAACTTGCAGACTTCATCTGCTCACTTTCACTAAGAAACAAACGAAAGCTTACAGTGCCATCTAGTGTTTATAAAGGGGAATGCACAATTAGCCATGAAAATAATCGAATGCCAGCCAAAGCACACAAGGGGAATTAGTTGATGAAAGCTGTTTATTGTTGAGTTTTTACTTTGTAAAGAACTTACTTAAATAGATGGATTTAAATGGTTAAGGGATTGACAGATAGACAGACATACAAACAGACAGACAGATAGATAGATATGAAAGGCACTATATGAAAGATAGATATGAAAGGCACTATATAATAGATAGATAGATAGATAGATAGATAGATAGATAGATAGATAGATAGATATGAAAGGCACTATATGAAAGATAGATATGAAAGGCACTATATAATAGATAGATAGATAGATAGATAGATAGATAGATAGATAGATAGATAGATATGAAAGGCACTATATAATAGATAGATAGATATGTAAGGCACTATATGATAGATAGATAGATAGATAGATAGATAGATAGATAGATATGAAAGGCACTATATAATAGATAAATAACAACAACAACAACATTTATTTATATAGCACATTTTCATACAAAAAGTAGCTCAAAGTGCTTTACATAATGAAGAAAAGAAAAATAAAAGACAAAATAAGAAATTACAATAAGACAACATTAGTTAACATAGTAAAGGAGTAAGGTCCGATGGCCAGGGTGGACAGAAAAAACAAAAAAAAAAACTGCAGAAAGTTGGAGAAAAAAATAAAATCTGTAGGGGTTCCAGGCCACAAGACCACCCAGTCCCCTCTGGGCATTCTACCTAACATAAATGAAATAGTCCTCTTTGTAGTTAGGGTTCTCACGGAGTCACTTGATGCTGATGGTCATACAGACTTCTGGCTTTTAATCCATCCATCATTTTTGGAACATCATGGTACTTAGAGTAGATGGTGGTGGCGATAGATAGATAGATAGATAGATAGATAGATAGATAGATAGATAGATAGATAGATAGATAGATAGATAGATATGAAATGCACTATATAATAGATAGATAGATAGATAGATAGATAGATAGATAGATAGATAGATAGATAGATAGATAGATAGATAGATAGATAGATACCCACTAGACTGCACTATACCACACATAAGCGATTCCTGGAGGTCTCCATAAGACGTCAGCGCCTGTCCACAGGTCGTTCGGCCCACTCGTCCTGAGCAGACTGCTCTATCAGTGTCAGGTTTGAAGGTGGTCTTCTCCAGACTGCAGGTTTTCAATTCTTTCCATGGATGCTCCATGAGATTGAAATCAGGGTTCACAGAAGACCACTTCAGAACAGTCCAGTGTTTTGTTCTTTGCCATTCTTGGTTCTTTTAGCTGTCCATTTTGGCTCCCTATCTTGTTGGAGTGTCCATGGCCTGCAACTAACACGGAGCTTTCTGACACCGGGCAGGATGTTTCACTCTAGATTTCTCTAGGACAACGCCGCCCTAAAACATAAGCGAGCCTCCTCCAGTAGGTCTGGTGGTCTTTTCTTTGAAAGCTTCACTTTTTTCATCTGTGGACAAAGAGCTGATGTGATGTGAAGGTTCTGGTTTCAAAAAGCTGCTGTGGCTGGCATCCCAGGACATCCACTTCAGACAGTCAGTAAAATAGCAGCATTGGGCACTGGGAAGGTGCCCACCTTGGATGAGACCACTGATGCAGGGCACACTCCTGCTCTGACCCATCGATTCTCCTAATGCACGCATTTTTTTGTGATGTGTGAAGAGTCTGGCATAACCAGAGAAGACTCCCAAGGATATCTGAAGAATGAGCCAAATCCACACAGACAGAGTCGCTGAACTGAGCTCATGTCCCTGGAGCGGTGAGGCAACAGTGCTAAGCAGCATGTGGTCAGGGACCCAGAAATGTCGGACTACATTTTAGTAAATCACTTTGAGATTAATGCGTTTGCTAAGCAACAGGGACAATACCTCAGCGCCTCCTGAAATATAAATTTGATTCAAGCACTTAAAATACACTTAAACCAGTCCGTCCAAGCCATCTCTAAAAAAGAAGTATGCCAAGAAAACGTCGGTCTTTATTGTATTAAATTGCACTCTGGAAAATGTACCATAGTAACGAGATTCAGGTGACGTGAAGCGTGTAATGCGTTGATGGATTTTTTGATTGTGCGAAGGAGACCTGGGATGGTCTGAAGACCCAGCTGGGGTCATTGATGGAGCACTGGAGGACTGCTTGCCAAGGTGTTATGCTGGGCGGTGGAAGACCTCTAGCGTCACTCTGCTTTTGAATCCTACAGGGCTGCATGATGGGAGATGTAGTCGCCGTATGCAACCCTAAGTGGGGCTCTTGAGGGTTAAGGGTTCTTGAGATAGATAGATAGATAGATAGATAGATAGATAGATAGATAGATAGATAGATAGATAGATAGATAGATAGATAGATAGAGTCATATAAAAAAGTTTGGGACCCCCTCTCATCCTGCATAATAATTGACTCTCCTTTCAACAATAACGATAACAGTGGTATGTCTTTCATTTCCTAACGTCTGAGTACTGCTGTGTTTTCCGAACAAAGATTTTTAGTGACGCAGTATTTCCATCCATCCATTTCCCAACCCGCTGAATCCGAACACAGGGTCACGGGGGTCTGTTGGAGCCAATCCCAGCCAACACAGGGCACAAGGCAGGAAACAATCCCAGGCAGGGTGCCAACCCACCGCAGGACACACACAAACACACCCACACACCAAGCACACACTAGGGCCAATTTAGAATCGCCAATCCACCTAACCAGCATGTCTTTGAACTATGGGAGGAAACCGGAGCACCCGGAGGAAACCCACGCAGACACGGGGAGAACATGCAAACTCCACGCAGGGAGGACCCGGGAAGTGAACCCAGGTCTCCCAACTGCGAGGCAGCAGCGCTACCCACTGTGCCACCGCGCCACCCACACAGTATTTAGTTGTATGAAATTAAATCAAATGTGAAAAACTGGCTGTGCACAAATGTGGGTCCCCTTGTAATTTTGCTGATTTGAATGCCTGTCACTGCTCAATGCTGATTACTTGGTGTGATGAGCTCGTTAAGCCTTGAACTTCATAGACAGGTGTGTCCAATCATGAGATATAAAGGTATTTAAGGTGGTCAATTACAAGTTGTGCTTCCTTCCCTTTGACTCTCCTCTGAAGAGTGACAGCATGGGATCCTCAAAGCAACTCTCCAAAGATCTGAAAACAAAGATTGTTGAGTCTCCTGGTTTAGGGGAAGGCTACAAAAAGCCATCTCAGAGGTTTAAACTGTCAGTTTCAACTGTGAGGAATGGAATCAGGAAATGGAAGGCCACAGGCACAGTTGGTGTTAAACCCAGCAGGTCTGGCAGGCCAAGAAAAATACAGGAGTGGCATATGAGCAGGATTGTGAGAATGGTGACAGACAACCCACAGATCACCTCCAAAGACCTGCGAGAACATCTGGCTGCAGATGGTGTATCTGTACATCGTACTACAATTCAGCGCAATTTGCACAAAGAACATCTGTATGGCAGGGTGACGAGAAAGAAGCCCTTTCTGCACTCACACCACAAACAGAGTCGCTTGTTGTATGCCAATGCTCATTTAGACAAGCCAGATTCATTTTGGAACAAAGTGCTTTGGACTGATGAGACAAAAATTGAGTTATTTGGTCAGAACAAAAAGCACTTTGCATGGCAGAAGAAGAACACCGCAGTCCAAGAAAAACACCTGCTACCTACTGTCACATTTGGTGGAGGTTCCATCATGCTGTGGGGCTGTGTGGCTAGTTCAGGGACTGGGGCCCTTGATAAAGTCGAGGGTCAGATGAATTCAACCCAATATCAACACATTCTTCAGGATAATGTTCAAGCATCAGTCACAAAGTTGAAGTTACGCAGGGGTTGGATATTCCAACAAGACAATGACCCAACACATAGTTGGAAATCTACAAAGGCATTCATGCAGAGGGAGAAGTACAATGTTCTGGAATGGCCGTCACAGTCCTCTGACTTGAATATCATCGAAAATCTATGGGATGATTTGAAGCAGGCTGTCCATCAAATAGAACTGAACTGGAGAGATTTGGTATGAAGAATGGTGAACAATACCTCCATCCAGAATCAGACACTCATCAGAGGCTATAGGAGGACAGCGTCTAGAGGCTCAAAGGAGCAAAAGGAGGCTCAACTAAGTATCGATGTCATATCTCTGTTGGGTGCCCACATTTATGCACCTGTCTAATTTTGTTATGATGCATATTTTCTGTTAATCCAATAAACTTAATGTCACTGCTGAAATCCTACTGTGTCCATAAGGCATGTCAGATATTAAAAGGAAGTTGCTACTTTGAAAGCTCAGCCAATGAGAAACAAAAATCCAAAGAATTAAGAGGGGTTCCCAAACTTTTTCATATGACTGTAGATAGATAGATAGATAGATAGATAGATAGATAGATAGATAGATAGATAGATAGATAGATAGATAGATAGATAGATAGATAGATAGATTTGTTTCCCTCAACCCCATCTAGACCAGGGCTGCCAATTCTCTTTCTCTGGAAAAGAGGACATTTGGGTCAGAAAATGAAGACTGTTGAGGACGTCGTTCCCTAATGATGCCATAATACTCCTTCCTTTATACTGTCTTACATTTTTTTACAATGATATAAACCTTTAGTAACAGTTTATCACAATGATTATGATATGATGGCCACAATCACAGTCACTGGCAAATTAATAATTTTGAATATGTCAAGTCTCTTAAATGAACAGACTTCATTCCTTCCATTCTTAGCTTAACTGTCGTGAACCTGTAAAAGACTGATACACATGGTAAATTCACTTCTAGTAAAATAAAAATAATTTCACTCTTTCAATTTAGTTTATTTGCATTTATCTACATTATTTTTTATGTTTCCACTGAATTTATTTTTCACAGTAAATCTGGGTTCTTGGATAAATATGAACTAGAAAATGACGCTTAGAATAAAAGCATTACTGACTGGTTTAGAACGTTTTCTCTTGTTTTTTAACTTTGATTTTCATCTCACGATTTTGTTGTGTTTGCCTGTGTTTTTGGTCACGTCTGTTCTCCGGGGTACTTGTAAAAATCCGTCATACCCTCACATCCCTGCACTTCGACCTGCAAAGTTCTTGTGAAAAGAACTTCAGGGATGAATAAAGTATGTCAAATCAAATCAAATATCCAGCATGATAAAAAAAAGACTCCAAAATTACCACAAAAATGAATATAAATTCCGGAATTGGGGTATTTCTCATTGTTGTAGAGTTTAGCAATCTATTTTTAGACTTTTGAATTTTGAATTATTAGTTTCAAGATTTTTGATTTTTAGATTTTTTTTATGTTTTGTGGCTTTATTTGAACTCTTTATTTTTTTCTGGTTAATTTCCCATGGTTTGTTTATTTTTCTACTCTTATCGGAGTCTTTTTTTTGTTAAATATTTTTATGTATTCTGGCTTCTGTTTGCCTGGCACCATACTACAGGACCTGATACTGTGACGATGCCAGTCCCCTACAGACTCCCTCTTCCCACAAGGGAGTCTGTTGAACCAACACCGTCGACAGTTATGACCGAGATGAGCTGACAAATGAGGACAAATCTCATTGACGCCAGGGGATGGTGTAAAATGCTGTGGTGCTTTTATTAAAAAAAACAAACAATCCAAAACAAAAGTAAATCCAAAAATGTCCATTGTGTAGTGTTAAAAAAAACAAATCCATAAAATCAGTGAAACGTGGAGATAAAATCCATATCACTGGTCAACAAGTATTTTGCTACTGGGATTCTTTCGCTTGTACTTTTAACAAATTTCACTTGCTGACTCCAAATCTGAAACCCGTTTTCGTGCAGAACGTCCCATTTTTTTAGTTATGATGTTCCAGGTCTTGGACAGCTAGGCTGACTGGACAGTAAAGGCGATGCATTTCAGCATTTAAGACATAAGTTTGGTCTCAAAAAAAGTGAAGCCCAAATTAAGGAAGATGTTTTTGTTGGCCCTGAAATCCGTGAACTGATGCTTGATGATGAGCTCAAAAGGAAACTGAAGCCCACTGAATCAGCACCCTCATTTGAGCAGGTTGTCCAGAATTTTCTTGACAGTCACAGAGCAGAGAATTATACTGAGCTTGTGGAGAATATGCTGAACGTATATCAGCTTACGGAAGCCAGAATGTCACTGAAGACGCATTTTTTACATTCTCATCTCGACTTTTTTCCACCTGTGACACTAGGGGTCGCTGTTTCCCCGTGAAACCCACAGACAACATGTCCAAACACCAGGTAAAAGTCCCAGTAATATTTTTAATTTCTTCTATAATGTGCACAAAGCACCTCCACCTCCACAATACACAATTCAATAATCAATAAGCACAATAATAATTCAATAAATCAATCCTCCACTCCCAGCAGCTCCGTCACACTACCTTCCCAACTCCACTTCTCCTTGCTGGGTTTCCCATAGTCCTTTAAATAGTCATCGACCCGGAAGTGCTTCTGTCCTTCTGTCCATGTGATTCCACAGCACTTCCGGGTCGGATGAAAACTCTTATTTTTCTTCAGCCCGGAAGTACTTCTGTTCTTCTGTCCCCATGACCTGGGAGTACTTCCGGGCTATAATAGAAACAAAAGTCTTCGTGTCTCCCTGCAGTGTCCCTTGGCAGCACCCACGGTATCCAGCAGGGCTGTGAAGCCGAACTCCATTTTCCATGATGCCCTGCGGGCATCTGGGGCACCTCCATGTTGCAGGGAGAACTCCATCTACCAGCCTGGATGTGTTGCCCGGGGTAAACTGCCGGCCATGTCTCACACACCAAATCTAAGCGTTGTCAGAGATAAGCATGGGGAAAGATTTCATCAAGATATAAAGGTGATGGAAACTGATATCGGGAAAAATTTCACTCCGAGCATGATGGGTGACTACTGTTCGTTCTTGCAAAGAGAGACGGATGTGCAGTACAAGCTGAAAAGTGAGTGCCTCCAACATTTTTGGACACGCTGACCTCACTTTTACGTTGAGGTAAATTGACATAAATATACTTTAACGGGTCTTTGGTATCGTCTTCTGGTTTGTTTTCAGAATAAACACATCAAAACAATTTTGGTGGGACACAGTCCAAACTCCAGATATCGTGTTGATATATTATATTGATATTCAAAATTGTCAAAATGTCAATGATGTGTATTTCAAAAACCTGACGTGCTAGCTTAATTCCGATTTCATATATGAAATCAGTGTAAGAAACTTAATAAAGAGATGCTCTGAAGTTCCCAGAAGCTAACACAAAATATTTTTTTGTAGACCAGTGAATCTGTTAAAATAAAGGTTAAAATTAAGTCTCTCTTCACCTGATCGCAGCACACCACCTTCTGTCTCCCCGGCTCACCCATCACGGGCATTGCTGGCGGAGCTTCTGCAGCATGAACTCTTTTCTGCTGCCACACTGCGCAGCCAGACTGTCTGAGGTCGGCACACCTCCCGTCTTCCTTCGCACTCCATGGAGCCACTGGGAGGTCTTACGTCTCGCTCGCCCCACTCTACACGCTTAGTCAGTAGGGCGTACCAGCCCATAGAGCGCCTCAACCTGCGCTCCCTCATGGAGCCCCAGCTCGTGCTACCTTCTCCTTCCTGGTGTCTGGATCCTTTCCCATGACTGAACTTTTCCGTTCTTTAACCTCTTTCTTTTACATCATTTACAGTGCATCCAGAAAGTATTCACAGCGCATCACTTTTTCCACATTTTGTTATGTTACAGCCTTATTCCAAAATGGATTAAATTCATTTTTTTCCTCAGAATTCTACACACAACACCCCATAATGACAACGTGAAAAAGTTTACTTGAGATTTTTGCAAATTTATTAAAAATAAAAAAAACTGAGAAAGCACATGTACATAAGTATTCACAGCCTTTGCCATGAAGCTCCAAATTGAGCTCAGGTTCATCCTGTTTCCCCTGATCATCCTTGAGATGTTTCTGCAGCTTCATTGGAGTCCACCTGTGGTAAATTCAGTTGACTGGACATGATTTGGAAAGGCACACACCTGTCTATATAAGGTCCCGCAGTTGACAGTTCATGTCAGAGCACAAACCAAGCATGAAGTCAAAGGAATTGTCTATAGACCTCCGAGACAGGATTGTCTCGAGCACAAATCTGGGGAAGGTTACAGAAAAATTTCTGCTGCTTTGACGGTCCCAGTGAGCACAGTGGCCTCCATCATCCGTAAGTGGAAGAAGTTCGAAACCACCAGGACTCTTCCTAGAGCTGGTCGGCCATCTAAACAGAGCGATCGGTGGAGAAGGGCCTTAGTCAGGGAGGTGACCAAGAACCCGATGGTCACTCTGTCAGAGCTCCAGAGGTTTTCTGTGGAGAGAGGAGAACATTCCAGAAGGACAACCATCTCTGCAGCAATCCACCAATCAGGCCTGTATGGTAGAGTGGCCAGACGGAAGCCACTCCTTAGTAAAAGGCACATGGCAGCCTGCCTGGAGTTTGCCAAAAGACACCTGAAGGACTCTCAGACCATGAGAAAGAAAATTGTCTGGTCTAATGAGACAAAGATTGAACTCTTTGGTGTGAATGCCAGGCGTCACGTTTGGAGGAAACCTGGCACCATCCCTACAGTGAAGCATGGTGGTGGCAGCATCATGCTGTGGGGATGTTTTTCAGCGGCATGGACTGGGAGACTAGTCAGGATAAAGGGAAAGATGACTGCAGCAATGTACAGAGACATCCTGGATGAAAACCTGCTCCAGAGCGCTCTTGACCTCAGACTGGGGCGACGGTTCATCTTTCAGCGGGACAACGACCCTAAGCACACAGCCAAGATATCAAAGGAGTGGCTTCAGGACAACTCTGTGAATGTCCTTGAGTGGCCCAGCCAGAGCCCAGACTTGAATCCGATTGAACATCTCTGGAGAGATCTTAAAATGGCTGTGCACCGATGCTTCCCATCCAACCTGATGGAGCTTGAGAGGTGCTGCAAAGAGGAATGGGCGAAACTGGCCAAGGATAGGTGTGCCAAGCTTGTGGCATCATATTCAAAAAGACTTGAGGCTGGAATTGCTGCCAAAGGGGCATTGACAAAGTATTGAGCAAAGACTGTGAATACTTATGGACATGGGATTTCTCAGTTTTTTTTATTTTTAATAAATTTGCAAAAAGCTCAAGTAAACTTTTTTCACGATGTCACTATGGGGTGTTGTGTGTAGAATTCAGAGGAAAAAAATGAATTGAATCCATTTTGGAATAAGGCTGTAACATAACAAAATGTGGAAAAAGTGATGCGCTGTGAATACTTTCTGGATGCACTGTATATCTCCCTCTCCCCTTGTGCCGCCCCGTATATATACACACACATCTCCATGGGTGCAGCGGCTTAATCACACACTGCAGGAAGCCAATGAAGCAATTGCGAATGATCACACCCTCATGTGCAGGTGCGACTCACCCCAACTACCTCATTAATTCCCTGCGACTGTGTAATCGCACCCACGGAGACTGACATGACTTTATGAATTTAAAACCTGGCCATATTTTGTTGTAGCCACAGACACGACTTCTAGTCAGAGAGCTGGTCAAATGTAATAAAACTGGTATTTAGTGTTTTTCATTAAACAAATATTTAATGTTGACTGCTGCACAATTAGATGATTGGCTGATATGTCCTCTAATTTGCATCTCAGTGTTAACTGACAGTTAATTAAGTAAAAAAGGGAAGCAATTAAAGAACCTGAATGCAGCTGTTTACGGGATAAAAGAATCAGTTAACGGTTATAAATCTTAACAGGTGACAAAACCAAAAGTAAGTGGCACTAATTAGCTTCGACTCAAGAATCAGCCGGAATAAAAATGTCCACGAGCTGAGCTTAACGCCACTGCTACAGAACATTCTCTCTGTTGATGACATACTGCAAAATGTACAATATGTGGACACCCCTCCAAATGAATGAGTTCAGGTGTTTCATTATTAACAGGTGCATCAAATCAAGCACAAAGCCATGCACTCTCCATTGCCAAACTTTGGGTGATTTTAAAAGTGACGATGCCTCCTTTGCCACAACTGGTCTACTGGATCCGTCCCGATCAGCTGTAAATGCCATTTTTGTGAAGTGTAAGAATCAAGGAGCAACCACAGCTCACCCAAAGTGCCAGATTATGCAAGCTCATAGAGCGAGACCACCGCAATTGCCTCTCCTCTGTGACATCTCTCACAACAGAGTTCCAAACAGCTTGTGGAAGCGACATCAATACAGGGACTGTGTGTTGGGAGCTTCATGGAATGGATTTCCATGGCCATGCATCCCATTTCCCATTGGGATTAATAAAGTATCTATCTATCTATCTATCTATCTATCTATCTATCTATCTATCTATCTATCTATCTATCTATCTATCTATCTATCTATCTATCTATCTATCTTTCTATCTATCTATCTATCTATCTATCTATCTATCTATCTATCTATCTATCTATCTATCTATCTATCTATCTATCTATCTATCTATCTATCTATCTATCTATCTATCTATCTATCTATCTATCTATCTATCTATCTATCTATCTATCTATCTATCTATCTATCTATCTATCTATCTATCTATCTATCTATCTATCTATCTATCTATCTATCTATCTATCTATCTATCTATCTATCTATCTATCTATCTATCTATCTATCTATCTATCCGCAAGCCTAAGATCACTCTGTGCAATGCTAAGCTTTGGCCGGAATGATGTAAAGCAGTGGAGACGAGGAGTGATGAATCACACTTCACTATCTGGCAGTTGTGGTGGATCAATTAAAACAACTCATCTCCTTTTATAATTAATTCATTCATTTACCACTGCTTATCCAAAGCAAGGCTATGGGGGCAACAGTCTTAGCAGTGATGCCCAAAACATCCTTGTCCCCAGCCACACTTCTCAACTCATACTGTGGGACCCCAAGGTGTGTGGGACCCCAAGGCGTTTCCAGGCCATCTGGGAGATATAATCCTCCCAGCGAAACTTGGGTCATCTCCGGGGTCTCCAACCAGGATGGTCATACCCATAAAACCTCAACAGGGAGGCATCTAGTAGGCATTCACATCAGATGCCCGAACCACCTCAACTGACTCCTCTCGATGTGGAGGGTCAGCAGCTCTACTCCAAGCATCACCTTATCTAATACGTCACGTCATCTGACCTTTAATACAGAGAAAGGTATCCACTCTTCCCATCAACTAACAACTGAACACCAGCAAAACCAAGGAGCTGGTGGTGGATTTTAGGAGGACCAGGCTCCTCATGGACCCCGTGATCATCAGAGGTGACTGTGTGCAGAGGGTGCAGACCTATAAATACCTGGAAGTGCAGCTGGGTGATAAATTGGACTGGACTGCCAATACTGATGCTCTGTGCAAGAGAGGACAGAGCCGACTATACTTCCTTAGAAGGCTGGTGCCCTTCAACATCTGCAATAAGATGCTGCAGATGTTCTATCAGATGGTTGTGGTGAGCACCCTCTTCTATGTGGTGGTGTGCTGGGGAGGCAGCATAAAGAAGAGGGACGCCTCACGCCTGGACAAACTGGTGAGGAAGGCAGGCTCTATTGTAGGCATGGAGCTGGACAGTTTGACATCCGTGGCACAGCGATGGGCGCTGAGCAGACTCCTGTCAATCATGGAGAATCCACTGCATCCACTGAACAGGATCATCTCCAGACAGAGGAGCAGCTTCAGCGACAGACTGCTGTCACCGTCCTGCTCCACTGACAGACTGAGGAGATCGTTCCTCCCCCACACTATGCGACTCTTCAATTCCACCCGGGGGGGGGGGGGGGGGGGGGGTAAATGTTAACATTATACAAAGTTATTGTCTGTTATACCTGCATTGTTATCACTCTTTAATTTAATATTGTTTTTATCAGTATGCTGTTGCTAGAGTATGTGAATTTCCCCTTTGGATTAATAAAGTATCTATCTATCTATCTATCTATCTATCTATCTATCTATCTATCTATCTATCTATCTATCTATCTATCTATCTATCTATCTATCTATCTATCTATCTATCTATCTATCTATCTATCTATAAATGAAACAACTCAGATGCAGTTGAAGTGCAGACTTTCAGCTTTAATTCAGTGGGGTGAACAAAATGATTGAATAAAAATGTGAGGCAACTAAAGCATTTTTTGAACACAATCCCTTCATTTCAGGTCATAACTGTATCTATCTATTATATAGTGCCTTTCATATCTATCTATCTATTATATAGTGTGTGGGAAGCAGCCCGGACACAGACAGACGGATATCATTTTGTCACCTAGTACACGTTTATTTACAGTATGTACAACAATAAGTCAAAGCACAAACCCAGTGCCTCCAGCACCAATTCCCCAAAGTCCAGGCCTCTCTCTCCAGTGCATGCCTTCTTCAGGCCGACTCAACTCCTCTCCAACAGGACTCTTGTCCACCTCCGCCCGACTCCAGTCTCTGTCTGCAGGGAGGCGGCCCCTTTCATGCACGCCCGGATTGGCTCCAGGTGCTTCCTGACACTCCTCCGCCGACACTCCCCTGTGTGGCGGAAGAGCCGGCTGCGCACCTGGAAGCCCTCCAGGTGTCCCCGTTCTTCATCCCCCCAGGTCCAGGGCTCTCCAGGCACCGGGGCGCCCCCTGGCAGTGACCACGGGCCCCTACAGGGTTGGGCTTCCAAGCCCTGCACCCGTGGTCCCCAACACAACCAGGGCGGTCGCCCCCTCGTGGTCCGGAGGAGGCGCAAGCCCTCCTTCTGTCCTCTCAGGCGTCCCGGCTGGGTACCACCCCCAGTGGCATGCCACAAGTGCCTTTCATCTATCTATCTATCTATCTATCTATCTATCTATCTATCTATCTATCTATCTATCTATCTATCTATCTATCTATCTATCTATCTATCTATCTATCTATCTATCTATCTATCTATCTATCTATCTATCTATCTATCTATCTATCTAAAGCCAGGAGTAATTTCTGACTCCATTACTCTGAACATCACTGCGTTAAGAGAGGAGTTTTGTGGATTGTCCCATCAGTTTATCCCCGCTTTCTGGAAGGTGTTTGTTACTCATTTACCACAGTCTAACCTTCGAACATTACATTGGTAGCTTTTCTAAGATGAGGCAGAGACCTCATGTGCTTAAGCTTTAAGTTAAATTTAGTTAACCCTTGACTTACATTCAGTTCTGCTCCGTATGTTTACTATACACAGGTCGAATCCCATTATAACAAAACTTACAGGACCATAAAAATATTTTGTTATAATGGAAACTTTGTTATATCGAATATGGGGAAAGTAATGTATAGTACTGTAACCGGGGCTGTTGGCGATTCTCTATGTCTAATGGTCCTCTCCTGATTTCTTTCCTCCAGACCGTGTCTGCCACAGTGGTGATTCCGAGCCACTGCTGTTCTTCTAATCTAAAGATGGGTGCTATAAAGCAGGACGATCGCCCGAGTCGTGGCTCCTAACAGCTCCTATTCTGAATGAAGTCTTGAGACTGGACCTGCCTTCACTATACAGTGTGAGACTTGCCCGGACACCACCAGTCGGAAACCACATCTTTATAAAATTCACACTTGGAACACTTGGAACACACTTGGAACTTATTCATCCACAAATAATCACAGGAATTAAGTCCCGATCACCACACAACGCCCACAGCAATTAATCACCACAATAAACCTTCTTTTCCTCAGTCCTTGGCCGCCTGTCTCCTCCTGGGAGCTTCATCCTGCTCCCACTCCCGACTCTAGCTCTCAGACTGTAGGAAGGCGGCGCCTTTTATTCCCGCCCAGATGTGCTCCAGGTGGCTGGTGACGACCTTCCGGCAGCACTTCCTGGTGTGGCGGAAGTGCTGCCCTTTGCACCGGAAGCACTCTGGGCGTCCCTGGCAGGTTCATCCGCCATCTTGCCTGGTGTGGCGTAAGTGACAGTTCTACGGGTCCTATGAGGTTTAAGTCACCCCCTGGCGGTGGCCACGGGTCCCAACAAGTTGGAAAATCTCTCCTCCTCTCCCGTGGTCCTTTCATAGTCCAGGGCGGTTGCCCCCTCATGACCCGGAAGATATAAAGGTCTCCTTCCGGTTCCTTCAGGCGTCCCAGCTGGGTCAGAACCCCAGCAGTCTTTGACAACAGTAACAAAGTACTTGGAAACCTGGACTCCCCTTTCTGTCTCTCGTGCAACTCTGTGACCCAAGCTTGACAATACTTGTATAAAAAAAAACGGAGCTTCTTAAACTGCAAAAAATATATTATTTGAAAATGAGACGTTAGATGTAACTTTTTTTTTATATAGGAATTATAGGTATGAAAATACAGAATGAAAACAAGATGTTAGATGTAACTTTTTAAAATAGAACTACAGGCATGAACACAAAACGAAAATGTGATGTTAGATGAAGATAAAGGCGCAATTCAAAAATGCTTTCACCACACCATTTTTCTTCATTCCGGGAATCAATTTTTTCCAGGATTGTTAATTTTTCTTTCAGAGTAAACTGATGCCATTTTTCACTTTTTTGTTCACCTCAAAGTGCTATGAAACTCGAACATTATGGTATTTGCTCACAACACAAACACAACTACCCATGCAGAGACTAGGTGGAACGCTGACTCTGACTTCAGCTATACCTATATGATGTTGTGCGTATATGCTCACTGAAACTGCCCTGAGACCAGATATTTTGGAACAGACTGTCTCTCTCTTTGAAAGAGCTTGTTGCAGGGTTCTCGTGACTCGGTGTGGAAAGTGTAGGAGCTGTATTAAATAGTTTTTGCATTGCATTATTATTTTTGGTGGCCATTTTCGGTAGAAAAAACACTTGTTATACTGCGATTTCTTCTTCTTCTTCTTTCGGCTGCTCCCGTTAGGGGTTGCCACAGCGGATCATCTTCTTCCATATCGTTCTGTGCTCTGCATCTTGCTCTGTCACACCCATCACCTGCATGTCCTCTCTCATCACATCCATAAACCTTCGCTTAGGCCTTCCTCTTTTCCTCTTCCCTGGCAGCTCTATCCGTAGCATTCTTCTCCCAATATACCCAGCATCTCTCCTCTGCACCAAATCATGTCCAAACCAACACAATCTCGCCTCTCTGACTTTGTCTCCCAACCATCCAACCTGAGCTGACCCTCTAATGTCCTCATTTCTAATCCCGTCCTTCCTCGTCAAACCCAATGCAAATCTTAGCATCTATAACTCTGCCACCTCCAGCTCTGTCTCCTGCTTTCTGGTCAGTACCACTGTCTCCAGCCCATATAACATAGCTGGTCTGTGAAGGTCCTGTAGACCTTCCCTTTCACTCTTGCTGATACCCGTCTGTCACCAATCACTCCTGACACTCTTCTCCACCCATTCCACCCTGCCTGCACTCTCTTTTTCATTTCTCTTCCACAATCCCCATTACACTGTACTGTTGATCCCAAGTATTTAAACTCATCCACCTTCGCCAGCTCTACTCCCTGCATCCTCACCATTCCACACACATGTATTCTGTCTTGTTCCTACTGACCTTCATTCCTCTCCTCTCTAGAGCATATCTCCACCTCTCCAGGGTCTCCTCAACCTGCTCCCTAATATCGCTACAGATCACAATGTCATCAGCAAACATCACAGTACACGGGGACTCCTGTCTAATCTTGTCTGTCAACCTGTCCATCACCATTGCAAATAAGAAAGGGCTCAAAGCCGATCCCTGATGTAATCCCACCTCCATCACTCCTACCGCAGACCTCACCACTGTCACACTTCCATCGTACATACCCTCTACAACTCTTACGTACTTCTCTGCCACTCC
>NC_041404.2:57014591-57093470 GCF_900747795.2 Erpetoichthys calabaricus
TATCTATATATGTATATGTATCTGTATATCTATATATGTATATGTATATATATATATGTATATGTCTATATATGTATATATATATATGTATATATAATATATGTATTATCTATATGTATTATATATATATATGTGTATAATATATATGTGTATATATATATCCTATATATATGTATATATGTATATGTATCTACATATATATATGTATATGTATATGTCTATGTATATATTATGTATATGTCTATGTATATATATATGTATATGTATATGTATAGTATATATATATGATATGTATATATATATGTATATGTATATGTATATATATATGTATATGTATATGATCTATATATGTATATGTATATATATATATATATATATGTATATGTATATATCTATATATGTATATGTATATATATATGTATATGTATGTATATTGTATATGTATATGTATATATATATATGTATATGATATGTATATGTATATATATATATATATATATGTATATGTATCTATATATATATATATTATGTATATGTATATATATATATGTATATGTATATATATAGTCTATATATATATATTATGTATATATGTATATGTATAGATATATGTCTATATGTATATATATATTTCTGTATATATATATCTATTGTATATGTATATATATGTATATGTATATATATATCTCTATGTATATGTATATCTATATAGTATATATATGTATATTATATATATATATATATGTATATATCTATATATATGTATGTATATATCTATTATATAATATATATATATATCTGTATATATGTATCTATTATATATATATGTCTATATATGTATATATATATATATGTATATATATGTCTATGTATATTATATATATGTATATGTATATATATATATATATATATGTATATGTAATATGTATATGTATATGTATATCTATATGTATATGTATATGTATAGTATATATGTATATGTATATGTCTATATATATGTATCTATGATATGTATATATCGATGTATATGTATATGTAATATATATGTATATATATATGTCTATGTATATGTATCTGTATATGTATATGTATATGTATATATATATATATATATGTATATGTATATATATATATATATATATGTCTAGTATATGTATATGTATATGTATATGTATATATCTATATATATATAATGTATATGTATATGTATATGTATATGTATATGTATATGTATATATATATATATGTATATGTATATGTATCTATATATGTATATGTATCTATATATATATGTATATGTATATATATGTATATGTATATATCTATAGTATATGTATATGTATATGTATGGATTATATCTATTAATATAGATATATATTATATATGATATATATGTATAGTATATATATGTATCTATATGTATCTATATATATGTATATATCTATATATATATATATCTTGTATATCTATATATATATATCTATGTATATATATATATTATATATATATTATATATATATATATATATTTATATCTGTATGTTATTCTATGTATATATATCTATAATAATATATCTCTATATATATATATATAGTCTGTATGTATGTCTATATATGTATGTTATATATGTATATATATATGTATGATATAATATGTATGTATATATATATGTATGTATATATCTATGTATGTTAATATGTATATTATATATATATATGTCTATATGTATATATTTATAATATATATATATATGTATATATATATTTATATATTATATATATATGTATATATGTATATTAACCATTGCTAGCTGTAATGTGGTGCATTACTATTAATAATTTTTAAGTTATTTCAAAACCGATACAAGATCTGACTCTTCAGTCATCCTAAAATTGTGAACTTTGTGCCTTCATCTGTGTGTATTGGCCAAGTAGCATACTTTTGCGTTTTATACTCCATAAGATCACTTCATGTGGAAAACTAGCATTTCAGATAAAAATGACTGTACATTAAGTGAAAATATGGTTCTTTCTGTAAGAATGTGTAGCTCAACTGTCGGTCACACTGTTGATTGTTGAGTTGTGTGATGTTCAGTTTGGAGTTAATAGTTTGGCCCCTGTGTGCGTGGTCTGCTGCCTTTTAGGTTGTTGGTGTTATGCATGGCACACCTACAGTAAACTGATAATGAAGACCTATATAGACTACTGCTTTAATGGGGCTAGATATTCGTCTTGGGTTTGGGGTTTTCTTTGTATGCATAGTGTTAACGTGACTGAAAGATGTGGTTGTGTTCCAGCAGAGAATTAACAAAAATATGTAATTACACCTGTGAAGTACAGAGTGAGCCAAAATGAAATACCACATTTTTCAAGGTGATTGCACAAGGTAGAGGCAGTCGAGTGGGTTGAGGTGGAGATCCTTTGATAGGCGATCCCTTGTAGTTTTCAGTCGGCCACATGCCTTGGTCCGGTGCATACCGTGCTTTCACTGTCGAAGTATTCTTCAAAAACAACGAATACATCACCACTACACAACGCACCTTTCCGAATGCACTTCAGCATTCCTACTAACGTTGACCTCCTAAATTGGAAAACAATTCTTCTGTGGATAGCTAAATTTAGACAGACGAGTACAACGTTGAACAGAAAATCTCCAGGCCGTCCTTGGACTATACGAATGCCTGAAAACATCCAAGCTGTAAGGGCATCAGTTTCTCAATTTGTCTCCTAGACGTTGAGTGCGCTTCTGCCTTGGGCGTTTCCAACATGTCTTTAAGGAGGATTTTGCATGAGGACCTTAATTTCCATCCACACAAAATAATGGTAGTGCAGGAACTCTGAGAGAGACTGGGAGAGCCATAGAGCGTTCTGTGCGAACATTCTGAAATCCGTTCCTTAAGATGCCATCGTCGTGCAGCGATGAGGCCCATTTCCATTTGAATGGTTGTGTAAATAAGTAAAACTGTCGCTATTAGGCTGAAACCCACCAGAGACGCCCCTGCACAGTGAATGTGTTACACTTTGTGGCACCGTTGCAGAATTTGGCATTGTAGTGGTGCCCTTACTTTTTTGAGAAGGTGGGTAGAAACAGTCACAGTCAGCTTCAGAATGTTGCATTGAAATGCTAGAGAAATTTTTGTGGCCCCATCTGGAAGAAATGGATGTGGTGGATACCTGGTTTCAACAGGATGGAGCAACAGCTCATATGGCCTGCACGGAGATCCATGCAAGTTTTGCGGTAGATGTTTCTGGGGAAGCTGGTCTCCCTGTGCGGGCATGTCAGGTGGCCTTGACGTTCGCCTGATCTCACTCCATACAATTTCTTCTTCTCAAGTCGAAGGTATACACACAGCGACCTCAAAACCTTGAAGCCCTCAAGGACACTATTCGCCATGAAATTGTCGCTATTCCCCTTGAAATGGCCGAACGAGTTATTCGAGCATTTAGAAATTGTCTCGAAGTGTGTATCGTTAATGATGGCCACCACCTTGAAGACATCATTTTTAAAACACAGTGGTATTTTGTATACCCTTTCTTGTGTCATAATGAAATGTATTTTATATTGTAGCGTTTTTGTAGAATAAACATTTGAAACGTGGTACTTCTTTTTGACTCACCCTGTATTACCCAATTAATCAGTCGCCACCTTTGAAGACTCAAATCAGCACCAAACCCTGCCTTGCACTCCTCTATTCTTGTATTGTTTCTGGGATAACCTGTTCACCCTAATACTTTTTTTTTTTTTATTTTTGGTATGCACTTGACCTTTCGTAGAGTGCCTTCAAATGAAGTGTGCGTGCAAGCCCACTAAGGACTAATTGCAGTGTCACTCTGCAGAAGCAGCAGCCCTCCAGTACTTGCATTGTTTAACTTTTCTGTAGGCCATTAACAAACAGTGTGGCACAGTGGTTAAGGCTTTGAACTTCAAACCCTGAGGCTGTGGGTTCAAATTCTGCTAACAACATTGTGTGACCCTAAGCAAGTCACTTTACCTAACTGTGCTTCAATTAGAAAAACAAAACAAATGAAATCAATCCTCTCATGTGTTGTAAGTTGCCTTGGATAAAGCTGCCTGCCAAAATAAGTACTGGCAAAAAATAATAATTATACATCCATCTCTAGGACTCCTTTTTTGGAGTAATGGAGAACTGCAGGCTGCATCTGCATGCAGTGCACAAATAAAGAAGAATGCTCATTTTGTACATTTTTTTCTTTTAATTAAAAAGCAACTATGGTACACAGGGTTGAATAGTTCATATGAAGTCGGCACATTTGCCTCATCTTTGTTCTCAAATCATCAACTCAATCAATACTCTATAGAATAATGTCATTCTTTGCCAGTGCTTGTGCCAATGTTAGATATCCACAACCTGAAAGTGTACTCTTAGGAAATTTACAGGGAGATATTGCAAGATTGATTTCAGTTTCTTTTTTATGCACTTCTGATTAAAAGATTTAAAGAAATAACCAGATTTTTTTTCCTGATGTATATTTTGCCATTGATTTTGAACACTTCAAGTGATGTGAATAAATGCGTTTGTGGTGTGCACTGTAGAGGTAAACTGCCTAAAGACACTTGCTGTTAAGTTGCTGCTGTTTAGCTGATGTGGGTGACTTTCTAAATGTTTATTTGTTGAAAATTCTTGTGATGATGTTTGCTGTTTAAAATAATCAATTTGATCGTGCAATGTGCTTAGATAAATAAACGTTTAGCTGCATGTTTCATTGGAAGTAGTCATTATCAGATTAAACCACATTTCCATCGAAGACTGCTTTCATTGTTGGTGGTTTTCAGTACTTGTCAAGTGAACAGAAACTACCTGACTTGGTGACATGCTGTTAATAGAAGTTGTTGTGTTGCATTTTACAGGCAATCCATAATACAGGTGCATCTCAATAAATGTGGGGGGGTACTCTGAGAGTATGGGGTACCGGCCCCCCTGATAAGGGCTGTTCGGTCCCTGTACGATCGGTGCCAGAGCTTGGTCCGCATTGCCGGCAGTAAGTCGAACCCGTTTCCAGTGAGAGTTGGACTCCGCCAGGGCTGCCCTTTGTCACCGATTCTGTTCATAACTTTTATGGACAGAATTTCTAGGAGCAGCCAGGGCGTTGGGGGGGGTCCGGTTTGGTGGACTCAGGATTGGGTCACTGCTTTTTGCAGATGATGTTGTCCTGTTTGCTTCATCAGGCCATGATCTTCATCTCTCTCTGAATCGGTTCGCAGCCGAGTGTGAAGCGGCTGGGATGAGAATCAGCACCTCCAAATCCGAGACCATGGTCCTTAGCCGGAAAAGGGTGGAGTGCCCTCTCAGGGTTGGTAGCGAGATCCTGCCCCAAGTGGAGGAGTTCAAGTATCTCGGGGTCTTGTTCACGAGTGAGGGAAGAATGGAGCGTGAGATTGACAGGCGGATCGGTGCGGCATCCGCAGTAATGCGGGCGCTGCATCGGTCTGTCGTGGTGAAAAAGGAGCTGAGCCGCAAGGCGAAGCTGTCAATTTACCAATCGATCTATGTTCCTACCCTCACCTATGGTCATGAGCTATGGGTAGTGACCGAAAGAACGAGATCGCGAATACAAGCGGCTGAAATGAGTTTCCTCCGCAGGGTGTCTGGGCTCTCCCTTAAAGATAGGGTGAGAAGCTCAGTCATCCGGGAGGGGCTCAGAGTAGAGCCGCTGCTCCTCCGCATCGAGAGGAGTCAGATGAGGTGGCTCGGGCATCTGATCAGGATGCCTCCTGGACGCCTCCCTGGTGAGGTGTTCCGGGCGCGTCTAACCAGGAGGAGGTCCCGGGGAAGACCCAGGACACGCTGGAGGGACTATGTCTCTCGACTGGCCTGGGAACGCCTTGGGATTCTCCTGGAAGAGCAAGAAGAAGTGGCCGGGGAGAGGGAAGTCTGGGCATCTCTGCTCAAGCTGCTGCCCCCGCGACCCGACCTCGGATAAGCGGGAGACGATGGATGGATGGATGGATCTCAATAAATTAGAATGTCATCAAAAAGTTTATTAAAGTATTTCAATTCAAAAAGTAAACTCGTATATAGATTTGTTACACACTGATATATTTCAAGCGTTTGTCTTTTCATTTTTCTGATTATGGCATACAGGTAATGAAAACCCAAAATTCAGTATCTCTGAAAATTATAATATTGTGAAAGTTCAATATTGTTGACTCGTGGTGTCCCACTGCACTCAGCTGATTAACCCAAAACACCTGCAAAGGGGTCCTGAGCCTTGAAATGGTCTCTGTCTGGTTCAGTGGACCACACCACCATGAGGAAGACTGCTGACAGTTGTACAGAAGGCAGTCATTGACAGGAGGGGAAGCCACAAAAGGTCATTGCTAAAGAAGCTGGCCGTTCAGAGTGCTGTATCCAAGCATATTAATGGAAAGTGGAGTGGACGGAAGAAATGTGACAGCAGGAAAAGGTGCACAAGCAACAGGGATAAGCGCAGAAGCCTTGAGAGTATTGTGAAGAATTTGGGGGAGATTCCTAAGGAGTGGACTGCAGCTGGGAGTCAGTGCTTCAAGAGCCACCACACACAGACGTATCGGGGTTGTGGGCTACAACTGTCACAGCATTCCTTGTGTCAAGCCACTCCTGAACCAGAGACAACGTCAGAACCATTTTATTGAACAAGTTTTGCAAACAATTTAAAACTATAATTTTGACAACATATTTTCAACCATCCAAAGGGGCATGTAGACTTAGTAAAATATCCAGAGGTGCTTGTCAAAAGTTGTATTGCACTGAACATGTCACTGAACATGAAAAGGAATTAAGAGTAAATATTTTTTTGTAAACCAACTACACTTTCTGTTAATGTTAACAATCTCTGTCCACTGACACGTTAGCTATATGGATTGTAATGGTGTTGGTTATCTCGATCCACCGCTTGCTTTTTTTGCCGTAGGCAGTACATCTAGCAAATGCATCTACAAGTGACGTCTGACTAGAGTGTCCTCTAGCTTTTTCAGTTTTACCTGAGGATGTGGAGGGTGCCAATCTTAGTTCCATACATTCATGGTACTCCAAAGCATGTTTGTGGCTAAGGTGGTGCAGCAAATTGTTCGTGTTACCGCCAGACAACAGACATGGCTCTTTTTTTCGGCAAAGGTTCTTCTGTGTCATTATGTTGAACTTTATTGTCTGCTACAGCTTCAGTTTCGGAATGTTCCGTCAATTTTCACTGCTCAGTACCTCTACTAACGAATGTACTCTGTTGCATGCGTGTTTAGCGGTGTAGCAGTGAAAAAAGTCCCCCCCTTAAACAGTTTCCCGCTGCACCACGTTCCAAATGTTGTTTAGGCTATTTAAACCGGTATTGCGGTGTAAGAAAAATACATATCATAACACAAATAAAAAAACGTTTTTGGTATGAACCGGTATACCTCCCAGCACTAGGCAAGGGTAACCTACATTCCAAATTTCAAGTCCCAAGTCCTCATGGTTAGGGAGATTTCGTGATGAGTGAGTCAGTGGTGTATGTATGTATGTGTGTGTATACAGTGGTGTGAAAAACTATTTGCCCCCTTCCTGATTTCTTATTCTTTTGCATGTTTGTCACACAAAATGTTTCTGATCATCAAACACATTTAACCATTAGTCAAATATAACACAAGTAAACACAAAATGCAGTTTGTAAATGGTGGTTTTTATTATTTAGGGAGAAAAAAAAATCCAAACCTACATGGCCCTGTGTGAAAAAGTAATTGCCTCCTGAACCTAATAACTGGTTGGGTCACCCTTAGCAACAATAACTGCAGTCAAGCGTTTGCGATAACTTGCAATGAGTCTTTTACAGCGCTCTGGAGGAATTTTGGCCCACTCATCTTTGCAGAATTGTTGTAATTCAGCTTTATTTGAGGGTTTTCTAGCATGAACCGCCTTTTTAAGGTCATGCCATAGCATCTCAATTGGATTCAGGTCAGGACTTTGACTAGGCCACTCCAAAGTCTTCATTTTATTTTTCTTCAGCCATTCAGAGGTGGATTTGCTGGTGTGTTTTGGGTCATTGTCCTGTTGCAGCACCCAAGATCGCTTCAGCTTGAGTTGACGAACAGATGGCCGGACATTCTCCTTCAGGATTTTTTGGTAGACAGTAGAATTCATGGTTCCATCTATCACAGCAAGCCTTCCAGGTCCTGAAGCAGCAAAACAACCCCAGACCATCACACTACCACCACCATATTTTACTGTTGGTATGATGTTCTTTTTCTGAAATGCTGTGTTCCTTTTACGCCAGATGTAACGGGACATTTGCCTTCCAAAAAGTTCAACTTTTGTCTCATCAGTCCACAAGGTATTTTCCCAAAAGTCTTGGCAATCATTGAGATGTTTCTTAGCAAAATTGAGACGAGCCCTAATGTTCTTTTTGCTTAACAGTGGTTTGCGTCTTGGAAATCTGCCGTGCAGGCCGTTTTTGCCCAGTCTCTTTCTTATGGTGGAGTCGTGAACACTGACCTTAATTGAGGCAAGTGAGGCCTGCAGTTCTTTAGACGTTGTCCTGGGGTCTTTTGTGACCTCTCGGATGAGTCATCTCTGCACTCTTGGGGTAATTTTGGTCGGCCGGCCACTCCTGGGAAGGTTCACCACTGTTCCATGTTTCATGGCTCTCACTGTGGTTCGCTGGAGTCCCAAAGCTGTAGAAATGGCTTTATAACCTTTACCAGACTGATAGATCTCAATTACTTCTGTTCTCATTTGTTCCTGAATTTCTTTGGATCTTGGCATGATGTCTAGCTTTTGAGGTGCTTTTGGTCTACTTCTCTGTGTCAGGCAGCTCCTATTTAAGTGATTTCTTGATTGAAACAGGTGTGGCAGTAATCAGGCCTGGGGGTGGCTACGGAAATTGAACTCAGGTGTGATACACCACAGTTAGGTTATTTTTTAACAAGGGGGCAATTACTTTTTCACACAGGGCCATGTAGGTTTGGATTTTTTTTCTCCCTAAATAATAAAAACCATCATTTAAAAACTGCATTTTGTGTTTACTTGTGTTATATTTGACTAATGGTTAAATGTGTTTGATGATCAGAAACATTTTGTGTGACAAACATGCAAAAGAATAAGAAATCAGGAAGGGGGCAAATAGTTTTTCACACCACCGTATATAGATGTATATGTATGTATGTGTGTGTACGTGTATGTATATATATATATATATATATATATATATATATATATATATATATATATATATATATATATATATATATATATATATATATATATATATATATATATATGTGTATATATATATATATATATATATATATATGTGTATATATATATATATATATATGTGTATATATATATATATATATATATATATGTGTATATATATATATATGTGTATATATGTATATATGTGTATATATGTATATATGTGTGTGTATATATGATAGATAGATAGATACTTTATTAATCCCAATGGGAAAATTCACATTCTTCAGCAGCAGCATACTGATACAATAAATAATATTAAATTAAAGAATGATAATAATACAGGTGAAAAAAAAACAAACAATAACTATGTATAATGTTAAATATTAACGTTTACCCCCCCTGGTGGAATTAAAGAGTCGCATAGTTTGGGGGAGGAACGATCTCCTCAATCTGTCAGTGGAGCAGGACAGTGACAGCAGTCTGTCGCTGAAGCTGCTCTTCTGTCTGGAGATGACATTATTTAGTGGATGCAGTGGATTCTCCATAATTGATAGGAGCCTGCTGAGCGCCCTTCGCTCTGCCACAGATGTTAAACTGTCCAGCTCCATGCCAACAATAGAGCCTGCCTTCCTCACCAGTTTGTCCAGGCGTGAGGCGTCTTTCCTCTTAATGCTGCCTCCCCAGCACACCACTGTGTAGAAGAGGGCGCTCGCCACAACTGTTTGATAGAACATCTGCAGCATCTTATTGCAGATGTTGAAGGAAGCCAGCCCTTCTAAGGAAGTATAACCGGCTTTGTCCTTTCTTGCACAGCGCATCAGTATTGGCAGTCCAGTCTAATTTATCATCCAGCTGCACTCCCAGATATTTATAGGTCTGCACCATCTGCACACAGTCACCTTTGATGATCACTGGGTCTATGAGGGGTCTGGGCCTCCTAAAATCCACCACCAGCTCCTTGGTTTTGCTGGTGTTCAGGTGTAGGTGGTTTGAGTCGCACCATTTAACAAAGTCATTGATTAGGTCCCTATACTGCTCCTCCAGCCCATTCCTGATACAGCCCACGATAGCAGTGTCATCAGCGAACTTTTGCACATGGCAGGACTCCGAGTTGTATTGGAAGTCCGATGTATATAGGCTGAACAGGACCGGAGAAAGTACAGTCCCCTGTGGCGCTCCTGTGTTGCTGACCACAATGTCAGACGTGCAGTTCCCAAGACGCACATACTGAGGTCTGTCTTTAAGATAGTCCACGATCCATGCCACTAGGTATGAATCTAATCCCATCTCTGTCAGCTTGTCCCTAAGGAGCAGAGGTTGGATTGTGTTGAAGGCGCTAGAGAAGTCTAGAAACATAATTCTTACAGCACCACTGCCTCTGTCCAAGTGAGAGAGGGATCGGTGTAGCATATAGATGATGGCATCTTCCGCTCCCACCTTCTCCTGATATGCAAACTGCAGAGGGTCAAGGGCGTGTTGAACCTGTGGCCTAAGGTGGTGAAGCAGCAGCCTCTCCATGGTCTTCATCACATGTGATGTCATAGTAACAGGCCGAAAGTCATTCAGCTCACTAGGACGTGATACCTTTGGGACTGGGGTGATACAAGATGTTTTCCAAAGCCTCGGGACTCTCCCCTGTTCCAGGCTCAGGTTGAAGATGCGCTGTAGAGGACCCCCAGCTCCGATGCACAGACCTTCAGCAGTCGTGGCGATACTCCATCTGGACCCGCTGCTTTGCTGGCACGAAGTCTCCTCAGCTCTCTGCTCACTTGCGCTGTTGTTATTATGGGTGGGGATGTTTTTCCTATGCTGGTATCAGCAGAAGGATGTGTGGAGGGTGCAGTACTCCGAGGTGAGAGTGGGTTAGGGTGGTCAAACCTGTTAAAGTTGTTCATTTGGTTTGCTCTCTTCACGTCTCTCTCAATGGTGGTACCCCGCTTCAAGCTGCAGCCAGTGATGATCTTCATCCCATCCCACACTTCCTTCATGCTGTTATTCTGCAACTTCTGCTCCAGCTTTCTCCTGTACTGCTCCTTCGCCGCCCTGAGTTGGACTCGGAGTTCCTTCTGCACACGCTTGAGCTCATGCTGATCACCGTCTTTAAAAGCCCTTTTCTTCTGATTCAAAAGGCCCTTGATGTCACTTGTAATCCATGGCTTGTTGTTAGCATAGCAGCGTACTGTTCTTACTGGAACTACAATGTCCATACAGAAGTTGATGTAGTCAGTAGTGCAGTCAACAACTTCCTCAATGTTCTCATTATGAGATCCCTGCAGGATATCCCAGTCTGTAGTTCCAAAAAGTTCTCTCAGAGTATTCTCAGCCTCCAGGGTCCACTTCCTGAATGATCGTGTGGTTGTAGGTAGGACTCTAACTTTTGGTTTATAGTGAGGCTGAAGCTGAACCAGGTTATGATCTCCTTTCCCAAGCGCAGGCAGCGGGGTGGCGCTGTATGCGTCTTTAACGTTTGCATACAGTAAATCAATAGTCTTATTTCCCCGGGTGTTACAGTCCACATACTGAGAGAATGCAGGCAATGTTTTGTCCAGCGTCACATGGTTAAAGTCTCCAGCGATTAGCACAAGCGCCTCAGGGTGCTGCGTTTGTAACTTAGCAACAGCGGAATGGATGATGTCACTCGCTGACTCCACGTCTGCCCGAGGAGGAATGTATACAATAACAACAATGACATGTCCAAACTCTCTGGGCAAATAGTAGGGACGTAAACTTACGGCCAACAGTTCGATATCCCTGCAGCAAGTGGAGATTTTGACGTTAACATGTCCAGAGTGACACCACCGTGTATTAACATAGAGCGAGTCCTCCTCCTTTGTGCTTACCACAGGTACTTGCATCTCTGTCCGCTCTAACTGTGCTAAACCCGGGTAGCTCCACGTTGGCATCTGGGATGGTGTTATTTAGCCACGTTTCGCAGAAACACAACAAACTGCATTCTCTGTAGGTCCTTACATTTTTCACCAGCGCAGCCAGTTCGTCGATCTTATTTGAGATTGAGTTTACATTCCCCAGAATCACAGAAGGCACCGAAGGCTTGAAACGCCACTTTCTCGCAAGCCGCTTCTTAAATGAATGTCTGCAATGTGCACTTAAATTGGGTCGGGTCTGACTTGTTTAATTTGTAATTTTAAACTGTGCAGCAGAGGGAAGTCAAGGGAAAATGAGTTTTTGTCCCCCACATTATGGAGGGTACTGTTTCTAGCATGTAGTGCGGTGTATTGGGTGAGGCTTTGGAGGCAGAACTTTGAGGTTGGGGGTTTACATCCAGCTACTGACAATCTGTGAGCACGTCACTTCACTTTGCTTGTACCCCCAAACTTTGAAAAACAAAAGAAATGTAACCAATCTTGTGTTTTTAAGCTGACTTGGGTAAAGGTGTCTGCTAAGTAGGAAAAAATAAATGGACAAAAAGTAAATATCTCCTCTACTAAAATTCTTTAAAGGTGCTTTTGTAATACATTTTAACATTTTATCAGGTTTGTGACATTTGCTAAAATTTTAGCTGGTAAACAAAGACACTTATAAATGAATTTGGATAATCTAAATATTACTATTTTGTATGTCACACAATACAAATGCTCTAATTTTCCTTTTCCATTTATATTTACTGTATTTCCACTTTTTTAATTGAAGATTAAGTCGCTGAACCAGTTTCCTTTAAAATGTTATTGGTTGTGCCTGTGGACTGAACCAGAATTAATCCCAGTAAAAAGCTAGCGTTAACTGCAATAGTGGTATGTTGGTAGATGGACTGTAAATTTATTTAAATCGTATTACACATGGGCTGGCTCACTGATGGCATGCTTTTTGAAGAAAAGACTAGATAGTGTGTTGCAGCCTACAATGGTGGTAAGATGCCACAATGCCAGCTGCCATGCAACTTTTCACAAGTATATATTTTCAAAATCTCATGCCTTTTCTTCCAAGCAGCCTGAGAGGCCACAGTCTTTTGCAAATATGCAAAAAAAATAAATAAATAAAGGTGCATTCAGAGGCCAGGCCCTAAGTAGCGATCATTGAACAATTCAAGCAGGATTTTTATCTTGCTCGTCTTGAGTCCATTTATGCATTCAGACTGACCACAGTACATTTTGCAGCTTTGGAGAGAGCTACAACAATTGCAGCATTGTTTAAGTAATGCAGTCTGATTCTCCAGTATATTTATTTTGACTGACGTTAAAGATGATGGTCATATAAGTAAAACAGTCAGCCTTGTACATTTGTTCAGGGAAGCCCACTTAATTTGTAACAATTGAAATAGTATTGCCTTTAGTCAAATGAGAAAGTTCAGTACATAACAGACACACTATTTTTTACTATTTGTTTGTTCTTCTTCCTTTTATTAGTTTTTAAACAATTTTTACTGATATGTTTGAGCTACTGAATGCCTGAATTTCCCTGAGGAGATGAATAAAGTACAATAAGACCCTGCTTAACACGGGAGGATACGTTCCAAGAAATCCCAGCGCTAAACAAAACAGCGTTAAATGAGGTCATCTTAACACATACGTAATGCGGATAGGTGGACAGAGAATAAAAAAGTTTTTTTTTTTTTTTTTTTTTTTATTGAAACGTATAATTAATTACCTTTTTTATTACATCAATTATGACATTTTTTATTGCTAATATCAATTTTTATTAATCATTCATGAAATTCAAAAATATTCGAGTAAATACATAATTTATATTTGTGATGAGGAAGGTTCTTCTTCATTTGACACTGGTTTTTTTTTTTTTTTTTTGTGAAGACGTCAACTAACGTTGTTTGCCTTTTTCTCTGTCGTTCAGCAAGCAATTGTCAATAGCAACACATCGCATCAATGACACTTCCTCTTGCCTTTGAACTTCTAGCAAAATTTGGATCATTTTCTGTAAATTGATCCATAATTTCCATAATAGTGGCTAAACTTTTGTTTCAGAAAATCCGTTGAAAGTTCATTTTGTTCCTCTTCAGAAACGCTAATTTGCCGTTCACCTGCTTCTAATCTTCTGAGCATCTGTTTTTTAGTTTCCAGTGAAATGCTTTTTCTTGTCACTTTCTTTTCTTTGCAACCACTCATTTTAAAACTAAAAAGTGATAATTGTTATTTATTACAGTAAAATAAAATGTTATGTTTTATATCCATAAACAGTAACGTTGATGACAAATCATAAATGAACAGTGACGCAGCAGGCATACATAAGGTGACTCCGCATAACTCTACTCTTGTCCTCAGTGTATCTGATACATCACTTGAAACAATGTACGATGTCTGTTATAGCTAGCGATTCATCTCTCTGCCCTTTCCTCAGTCGTCTGGTAAAAGCTGGAACTGTTGCAGCTCAAAGCTGACTAGTCATATTGTCTTCTTAAAGAATGCTTGAGTCTTTTTTGTTGATGCTTCTAAACCTGCACCATAATGAGGCAAAAGTAGAGGGAAAGGATGTTCCCAATATCCTAGCTAAATTGCCCACTACAGTCTAATCAATCTGGCCCCCGTATCATCCCCTGTCCCTAATTGACTATCTCTCACCCTTTCACCACTTAACAGCTAATGTGTGGTGAGCATATGGTGCAAAATGGCTGCCCTTTCATCATCCAGATGGATGCTACACATTAGTGGTGGTGGAAATGGTGAGTAGTGAGAAAAGTACTATATGACTAAGGAATTATTGTTTGTTTTCTCTTGAAAAAGCAGCATGATTTGCTATCTCAAGTTAAACCATGGTGGATTTTTAAATAAAAGTGCTGAGAAGTCAAGCAAAATTACACCTTTCATTGGCTAACTAAAAAGATTATTACATCTTGCCTAAAGGGTGGCGCAGTGGTAGCGCTGCTGCCTCACAGTGAGGAGACCTGGGTTTGCTTCCTGGGTCCTCCCTGCGTGGAGTTTGCATGTTCTCCCCGTGTCTGCGTGGGTTTCCTCCAGCAGTCCAAAGACATGCAGGTAAGGTGCATTGGCGATCCTAAAGTGGCTCTGAGGCTAGAGATCTGCACTGACAATCGGAAGGTTGCCGGTTCAAATCCCATAAATGCCAAAAAGGGACTCTGCTCTGTTGGGCCCTTCAGCAAGGCCCTTAACCTGCAATTGCTGAGCGCTTTGAGTAGTGAGAAAGCGCTATATAAATGCAAATAATTATTAATTATTATTATTATTAAATTGTCCCCCGTGTGTGTGTGTGTGTGTTCTGTGGTGGGCTGGTGCCCTGCTCAGGATTTGTTCCTGCCTTGCGCCCTGTGCTGTCTGAGATTGGCTCCAGCAGACCCCCCATTACCCAGTGTTAGGATATGGTGGGTTGGACGACGACTGACTGACTGACGTCTGTCTTAAAGAAGGGGCCTCAAAAGCTTGCATATTTTAATATTTTTAGATAGCCAATAAAAAGTGTCATGTTGCTTGACTTCTCACTGCATCCATAATGGCTAACTAGTGCTGGGCAGTATAACCAAAATTCTGTATCACGGTATTTTTCAAAATTATACCGGTTTCACGGTATGCAACTGTATTTTTTACCCATGCATGAGTGGATATTAACCACATTTTCTACTGCAATTACTGCAGTAGACTGGCTAAAAATAACCTACTCCACTGTCATGAGAATTGTACATTATACAAAAAAAATTTTTTAATGTGCACACAAGTATTAATATAGATAGATAGATAGATACTTTATTAGGTTTGCATGGCCCCATAAAGTGATAGTTTTCAAGGGGGTGACACTAATGAAGAGAAGGAATCATATTGCATGACAATTGCAGTCAAAATATAGAACCTTTTTATTGAACAAATTTTGCAAACAACTTAAACATAAAAAACATCCGGCGCCGCCGTGAGTGGCAGCCTTTTCAGCAGCTCCGTGTATGACTGTATATGTATGTGTACTTTTCTACTTTTATTTTTCTATTTTTATTTATTGATCACTCCTATTACTTTATTTTATGTGGATTCGTTCCCTGGACACACTTACTTTTACAACGTGGGCATGGATTTTTACACGCCGAGACTCGCATATTCAAGTACTCAACTTCGAGCGCTGAGAACAAATGCCAGTGCCGGTGTGGTTCCCTATTTACCTGACGAGGTAAGAAGGCGGTATCGTGGCAGCAGAGCCGGCACTAAGCTAAAAATGAAGCGGCTTGCGAGAAAGTGGCGTTTCAAGCCTTCGGTGCCTTCTGTGATTCTGGGGAATGTAAACTCAATCTCAAATAAGATCGACGAACTGGCTGCGCTGGTGAAAAATGTGAGGACCTACAGAGAATGCAGTTTGTTGTGTTTTTGCGAAACCTGGCTAAATAACACCATCCCAGATGCCAACGTGGAGCTACCCGGGTTTAGCACAGTTAGAGCGGACAGAGATGCAAGTACCTGTGGGAAGCACAAAGGAGGAGGACTCGCTCTCTATGTTAATGCACGGTGGTGTAACTCTGGACACATTAACGTCAAAATCTCCACTTGCTGCAGGGATATCGAACTGTTGGCCGTAAGTTTACGTCCCTACTACTTGCCCAGAGAGTTTGGACATGTCATTGTTGTCATCGTGTATATTCCTCCTCGGGCGGACGAGGAGTCAGCGAGTGACATCATCCATTCTGCTGTTGCTAAGTTACAAACGCAGCACCCTGAGGCACTTGTGCTAATCGCTGGAGACTTTAACCATGTGACGCTGGACAAAACATTACCTGCATTCTCCCAGTATGTGGACTGTAACACCCGGGGAAATAAGACTATTGATTTACTGTATGCAAACGTTAAAGACGCATACAGCGCCACCCCGCTGCCTGCGCTTGGGAAAGCAGATCATAACCTGGTTCTGCTTCAGCCTCACTATAAACCAAAAGTTAGAGTCCTACCTGTAACCACACGATCATTCAGGAAGTGGACCCTGGAGGCTGAGAATACTCTGAGAGAACTTTTTGGAACTACAGACTGGGATATCCTGCAGGGATCTCATAATGAGAACATTGAGGAAGTTGTTGACTGCACTACTGACTACATCAACTTCTGTATGGACATTGTAGTTCCAGTAAGAACTGTACGCTGCTATGCTAACAACAAGCCATGGATTACAAGTGACATCAAGGGCCTTTTGAACCAGAAGAAAAGGGCTTTTAAAAACGGTGATCAGCATGAGCTCAAGCGTGTGCAGAAGGAACTCCGAGTCCAGCTCAGGGCGGCGAAGGAGCAGTACAGGAGAAAGCTGGAGCAGAAGTTGCAGAATAACAGCATGAAGGAAGTGTGGGATGGGATGAAGATCATCACTGGCTGCAGCTCGAAGCGGGGTACCACCATTGAGAGAGACGTGAAGAGAGCAAACCAAATGAACAACTTCTTTAACAGGTTTGACCACCCTAACCCACTCTCACTCTCACCTCGGAGTATTGCACCCTCCACACATCCTTCTGCTGATACCAGCATAGGAAAGACATCCCCACCCATAATTACAACAGCGCAAGTGAGCAAAGAGCTGAGGAGACTTCGTGCCAGCAAAGCAGCGGGTCCAGATGGAGTATCGCCACGACTGCTGAAGGTCTGTGCATCGGAGCTGGGGGGCCCTCTACAGCGCATCTTCAACCTGAGCCTGGAACAGGGGAAAGTCCCGAGGCTTTGGAAAACATCCTGTATCACCCCAATCCCAAAGGTATCACGTCCTAGTGAGCTGAATGACTTTCGGCCTGTTGCTCTGACATCACATGTGATGAAGACCATGGAGAGGCTGCTGCTTCACCACCTTAGGCCACAGGTTCAACACGCCCTCGACCCTCTGCAGTTTGCATATCAGGAGAAGGTGGGAGCAGAGGATGCCATCATCTATATGCTACACCGATCCCTCTCTCACTTGGACAGAGGCAGTGGTGCTGTAAGAATTATGTTTCTAGACTTCTCTAGCGCCTTCAACACAATCCAACCTCTGCTCCTTAGGGACAAGCTGACAGAGATGGGATTAGATTCGTACCTAGTGGCATGGATCGTGGACTATCTTAAAGACAGACCTCAGTATGTGCGTCTTGGGAACTGCACGTCTGACATTGTGGTCAGCAACACAGGAGCGCCACAGGGGACTGTACTTTCTCTGGTCCTGTTCAGCCTATATACATCGGACTTCCAATACAACTCGGAGTCCTGCCATGTGCAAAAGTTCGCTGATGACACTGCTATCGTGGGCTGCATCAGGAATGGGCTGGAGGAGGAGTATAGGGACCTAATCAATGACTTTGTTAAATGGTGCGACTCAAACCACCTACACCTGAACACCAGCAAAACCAAAGAGCTGGTGGTGGATTTTAGGAGGCCCAGACCCCTCATGGACCCAGTGATCATCAGAGATGACTGTGTGCAGATGGTGCAGACCTATAAATATCTGGGAGTGCAGCTGGATGATAAATTAGACTGGACTGCCAATACTGATGCGCTGTGCAAGAAAGGACAGAGCCGGTTATACTACCTTAGAAGGCTGGCGTCCTTCAACATCTGCAATAAGATGCTGCAGATGTTCTATCAGACAGTTGTGGTGAGCGCCCTCTTCTACGCAGTGGTGTGCTGGGGAGGCAGCATTGGGAGGAAAGACGCCTCACGTCTGGACAAACTGGTGGGGAAGGCAAGCTCTATTGTTGGCATGGAGCTGGACAGTTTAACATCTGTGGCAGAGCGAGGGGCGCTCAGCAGGCTCCTGTCAATTATGGAGAATCCACTGCATCCACTTAATAGTGTCATCTCCAGACAGGGGAGCAGCTTCAGCGACAGACTGCTGTCACTGTCCTGCTCCACTGACAGATTGAGGAGATCGTTTCTCCCCCAAACTATGCGACTCTTTAATTCCACCCAGAGGGGTAAACGTTAACATTCAACATTATACATAGTTATTGTCTGTTTTTCTGTTTTTCACCTGCATTGTTATCATTCTTTAATTTAATATTATTTATTGTATCAGTATGCTGCTGCTGAAGAATGTGAATTTCCCATTGGGATTAATAAAGTATCTATCCATCCATCCATCCATCTATCTGTCTATCATATAGTGCCTTTCATATCTATCTGTCTATCATATAGTGCCTTTCATATCTATCTGTCTATCATATAGTGCCTTTCATATCTATCTGTCTATCTATCTATGTATTATATAGTGCCTTTCATACCACTCTATCTATCTATCTATCTATCTATCTATCTATCTATCTATCTATCTATCTATCTATCTATCTATCTATCTATCATATAGTGCCTTTCATACCACTCTGTCTATCTATCTATCCATCTATCCATCCATCCATCCTAAAATTTTGACAACATATTTTCAACCATCCAAAGAGGCATTCAGACGTAGTTAAATATCCAGGGGTGCTTGTCAAAAGTTGTATTGCACTGAACGTGTCTTAGAAAAGGAATAAATGGTAAATATTTTTTATAAACCAACTACACTTTCTGTTAATGTTAACATTCTCTGTCCACTGACACGTTAAAGTGACTTTTTAAACAACTTTACCATCATTAAACTGCATATTATTTAAACTAATAAATAATAATAAAATACTTCAAGACTTCAAGCCCAGGTAACACAGTATTCACCAAATAAAATAAAACAAGTGCAACTTGGTGATGACATCTTTACCTACTGAACCATCATTTAGGCAAATTGCATTAATATGGACCTTGCTTCAAGCTAAGCTATACAGTGGATCCTCTGTTTGCGAGTAACTTGGTTTACTAGTGCTTTGCAAGACGAGCAAACATTTTTAATAAATTTTCACTTGATAAACGAGCGAGTTCTTGCAGTACGAGTAGTTTGTCTGCTGAGAGTCATGTGATCACAACTGAGCTGATGGTTCTTCTCTCTCTCTCTTACTGCGGGATTGTGGGCAATCGTCTCCTATTCTCCGTCTGAGTCGGCGTGCCTCACTCATATAGTCAACATCCGTACGAGCGTATAGTGTTTGCTACAGCATTAGCATTGTGACTGTGTGTGTGTGTGTGTGTGTGTGTGTGTGTGTGTGTGTGTATATGTGTGCTCGCGCACGCTCGTGTGGGTGTGTGTGCTGTGACGTGCGAGTCCCCGTCTTGCACCCTAAAACAAGAAGCTGAGTCTCAGTACTTTAGCAACGCAAGCTTTATTCAGCTTGAAACAACAACAGCGTGGTTATTTATACACAGACACAGCAGTCAGGCAGGGCCCTGCACACTTATGATGTTCCTTGTTCCTTGTATCACCCATTGACGGCAGGCGCTTATAGCATGTCCGCAATCTTTTCGGATTCGCTTTTACGGAGAACTGCTACAGCGCTGGGAGACTGCGATTGCTTTGGGACGCTCTTCAGCGTGTCATCCTGTTGGGTGCGATCCCACAAGAGTTTAGAAACTCACTCACACCAGCCATGATTCTTTTCAAAGGTAAAGTGCAAGTTAATTTGTTTTATGTATTTTTACTTTATTTTTTGTATTAATCATTTTTATTTGAATAGTTTTCGGTTGTGGAACAAATCATCTGAGTTTCCATTATTTCTTATGGGGAAATTCACTTTGATATACGAGTGCTTTGGACTACGAGCACGTTTCCGGAACAAATTATGCTCGCAAACCGAGGTTCCACTGTATACATAAATAATAAAACTGCAACTTGCATTTATAATGCTATTTGTGGTATAGCCCTACAGAATCATATTAGGGCCACGGTGAAGAAAAAAAAATACGGACACAGGGAAGAAAAAAAAAAAACTATGTCGAGAATAAAGTCGACATGTTGACTTTATTCTCGACATTTCCACTTTAATCTTGACGCTTATGTCCAGATTAAAGTCGACATTTCCACTTTATTCTCATAGTTTGTTATAATTAAAGTAGAATGTCGTAAACTAAACTTCATCCTAAAATCAATGTTTAATTTATTAGATTTTCTCAAACCCCGTCATAAGTTAATGTAGCACATTAAATGCTCCGTGTTGTGTTCCCCGACCCAGTTGTTAATCACTGCACGCTTCTTAAACTGACTTCCTCCACACTGAGAGGAGGCGCTGGCAGCGATCACCGCACAGAATACATTTAACTTCATGATATTCCTGCTCTCTGAAAATTTAGAATGCTAAGATATATACTTGATATCATTTTCAGGATGAAATGCATGAAAGCAGGTATTAAACATGCATGGTAGTGAGGCGGTAGTGCTGCTTCCTCGCAGTAAGGGGTCCCCAGATCTACATTTAGTGTAGAGAACTTTATGGCAGGTATGATGAGGCTCCAAAAAACTGGATGTATGAATGGGTATCGCACAGGTTTAACTTAAATATTGTGAAATGTTGGGTTTATGATCTGGTGGTCTTAGACACGAACACAGAATTCAATGGATGTTCTTCTGAGCGGGCTTTGTTTATTGCATGCAAGCTGTTTCTGTCTGACGTACCAAACCCTCAGCTCCTATCCTTTCTTTGTCTTTCTTCACCTAACCAATCACCACACGATAAACGTCTTTGTGAAATTAATACAAGTTATAAACTTAGCCCACGGAGTGTTCAGAACTTTAAAAAAAAAATCTTCGTTATACATGTTTAATTATGCCATCCATTCAGGGTTGTGCCCATCCCAGCAAGCATTGTGTGCAAGGCAGGAGCAAAACCTGTACGCCAGCACATCGCAGGGCGAATGTAAGCAAAACATACACTAGCAGGGTCAATATAGCATAACAAAACCCCACATCCTACATGACTTTGAAAGGAAACTGAAGCACGCCGAGTAAACCCACCAGAAAAACATGCAAATTCAAGGCAGGGTACATCCGAGACGCCCTTGTTGCGAGGCAGCAGTGCAACCTCCATGCCACCGTGCCCCCACATGATTAATACATGCTTTAATGCATTTCATCATGAAAATTATATCAAGTATTTATCTTAGCATTCTAAATGTTCATGGAGCAGGAACATCATGAAGTGAATGTATTCTGTGCGGCGATCGCTGCCGGCGTCTCCTCAGTACAAGAGAAAGTCAGTTTAAGAAGCACGTACCGATTTAGCATGGCTCGGGGAACACTTAACACAAAGCATTTAATGTGCTACATAACTTATGACGGGGTTTGAGAAAATCTAGTAAATTAAATATTCATTTTACAGTGAAGTTTAGTTTACGATGTTCTACTTTAATAACAAATTACGAGAATAAAGTCAACGTGTCAACTTTAATCTTGACATAAACAGCGAGAATCAAGTAAAAATGTCGAGAATAAAGTCTACATGCCATCACACTATTACACAGTACCCAGGTACATTACACTGAATTGAAAAAGAATAAAACAAGTATAACTTGGCTTACAGTATTATCCAGTAGTATAGAAACAGTATTCACAGATTTGAGCATAATGGTCCACATCCGACCTTTTAAAACCAAAGTATCTCCAGGCAATGGGTGTGACTCCTTTTTTTCGGCAAAAGTTCTTCTATGTCATCATGTTCAACTTTATCGTCTGCTACAGCTTCAGTTTCGGAATGTTCTCTGTCCATTTTCATCCACACAAAATACCTCCACTACCACATATACTCCGTTGCATGCCTATTTAGTGGTGTAGCAGTGAAAAAGAGCCCCAGCGCAACACCTCCACTAATGCATGTACTCCGTTGTATGTGTTTAGCGGTGTAGCAGTGAACAAGGTCCCCCCTTAAACAGTTTCCCTCTATGCCACGTTCTGAACGTTGTTTAGGCAATTTAAACTGGTGTTGCGGTATAAGAAAAATCCATATCATAACACAAATAAACGGTTTTCGGTATGAACCGGTGTACCGCCCAGCACTATGGCTAACAAGGTACAACACCCTAGTACTACAAATAAAAATACTGAAATTTAGGCTCAACCCTTCTTCCATATCACCCAGACTCAAAGTAGCATCTGCAGCCTTGTTAGATTCTTCATGTGCATGCACTATTTGCAGAAGAGGTCAAGACATCATCATCTTGACCCCTTAAATGGAGAAAAAGCATTGTACCAGACAGATGAACCATACTGGCTAAATGGTGGTGAGTTCCATATTTTTTGGGCAAATAAGTGGATGTGACTTTAGAGTAGGGGAAAGTGGTTTGTTGTGCTGGATATGAAAAGCTGGCTTATGTTATTGTGAATGGCTATTTTTTGACCAACAACATTTATTTATATAGCACATTTTCATACAAAAAAGTAGCTCAAAGTGCTTTACATAATAAAGAAAAGAAAAATAAAAGACAAAATAAGAAATTTAAAATAAGACAACATTAGTTAACATAGAAAAAGAGTAAGGTCGGGATGGCCAGGGGGGGACAGAAAAAACAAAAAATACTCCAGACGGCTGGAGAAAAAAATAAAATCTGCAGGGGTTACAGGCCACGAGACCGCCCAGTCCCCTCTGGGCATTCTACCTAACATAAATGAAATAGTCCTCTGTGTATTTAGGGTTCTCACGGAAGGACTTGATGATGATGGTCATGCAGACTTTTAATCTATCACTGTTGGAACATCATGGTGCTTGCGCCACCACCAAAAAGACACCGGACCAGGGCCACTATTCCTTAAAACAACTGTTTACTACTACTTTTTTTTTTTTTTTTTAATCTAATATTTCCTTTTTATCCCACTAGAATGCTAAGGCAAATAGTAGAATGGTTTTATTCTGGTTCAGCCTCATTATGGCTTCTTTGACTTTCATTGGCCCAGCTCTTGTCCTTATGTTGAACAAGCGCAATGACAGACTGCAAAGGGTAGAAGCAAGCCAAGGTATCTTATGAAGCAATGAAACATACCAGTGACGCCAAGTTTCCAAAATTTTATGGAGCCCTAAAATGCGGGCACCATGTGGGAAAAAGTAGTGTGTTACGAAAATGTTTGCAAATACAGCGGTACCTCGGTATACGTCAGCTTTGGAATAAGTCCAACTTGGTATCCATCCTGTTTGGACGCAAAAAATTTTGCTTGGTATACGACCTTTGTTTGGAATTCGACTTGTGTGCTCGAACAACGCTCGCTACCCTTGTTTATCTCTCATGAAACAAAGCCACGACTGCCCACGAGCGTCAGTACTCCAGTTGCTAGCATTCAATGATCAATCCGCGCGGTACCCTTGTTTACCTCTCTTGAGACAAAGCCACAACTGCCCATGAGCGTCAGTACGCCAGTTGCTAGCATTCAGTGAACAATCTGCATATAACTCTGTGAATTTTCACATGATTTTGTGTTTTTTCACATAAATTTGAATTGATTGTTGAAAAGTATGAAGGCGGCATGCGTACCGTATGCCGAACGACGGTATCTACGATTGTGAAAAACAAAGACATTATTAAAAAGTAAAGCGAGGTTAAATTTTCATTTATTTCATCTAATTGCTTTTGTATTTATGTAGTTTAGTATTAAGAAGTGTTTAAATTATTTTTTACAACCCCAAAAATATGCCAATAACAGTAGGATTTTTTTTTCATGGGAATGGATTAATCATTTTCCCTTTATTTCTTATGGGAAAAATTTGTTTTGTATACGTCCTGTTTGGTATAAGTCAAAGAATCTGGAACGGATTAAGGACATATACTGAGGTACCACTGTACAGTACCTGTAAATGAAAGTCTGCAGTGTGCACTTCAATCATGTCTGAATGGTTTGATTTGTAATTTTAAACTCTGGAGCAGAGGGTTAAAATCAAGGAAAAATTAGTCTTTGTCATAAACATTATGGATGGCCCTGTAGATCCCATCATTCCAGTACTGGGGTCCGACGAAGCAACCAACCTGAGAGGATGGCTGGCTATCATAATTACTTTTATATGCACACATTGATACCTGGACAATTTAAAATAATATAGTTGCGTGCACTTAAAATTGGCTGTTTAATGTAGTGTGACATTCACTGCAAGGTTATTTTTTAGATTTCAACTTCAAATTTCTAGTGTTTTTATATAGGCAAATTTTTTCCACTCCACCTTGTTAATTAGAGCTTGAATTACCATGTTTCCCCGAAAATAAGACCAGGTCTTATATTAATTTTTGCACCAAAAGATGAACTACGGCTTATTTTCAAGGAATACATTATATTTATTCATGTACAACAATATACATTTACCCAAATACAGTCTTGTCATCTTCTTCTGGGATATCGTCATAACTCTCCACGTTCAAACCCTGAATTCCAGCCTGAATTCCTTGCTACTCCAGCTGCTTTTAGGATCCTCCAGGATCGATGTGTGTGCTTCGATGTTTGATGAATGGTGTGGTGAAACAAAATGTCGACATACAAATGTATTCATGTTGCTTTGATATTCAAGCATCGCATATTCCCCAACGTAATGATGCAATTTTAGAAGTCTTGCATACCATCTTCACTCTTTGCACCTTCACAGTATCATCAGAATGTAACGGTGGCGTATTTGAGCCACAGAGAATAAAAATAACCTAATGAAGATGTCTATTTTGTGATTAAAGTGGAAATTTTGGCTTTAAACTTGAAATGTCCACTTTAACCTCGTAGTTTAGTTTATCACTAAAGCAGACTGTCATAAACGTCATCTTAAAACTGACCGAGTTGTTAAATCGTTACGCGCTTCTGGGGCTTCCTCCTGACCTGACGGCAGCGGTGAACTTCACCACACAGAACACATATTTATAATATTCCAGCTCTCTGCAAATTTAGAATTCTTAGATTTATATTTGATATTGCTTCCATGATACAATCTTGACTAGGGCTTATTTTTGGGGTAGGGCTTATAATCCAGAGCAGTCTGAAAATCATGCTAGGTCTTATTTTCTGGGAAACACGGTAATATAACAGCCAAGATCAGAGTATGGATTCTATTGAGACGGTGTTAAGACTCACAGCAATTGTGCAGAAACCACAATGATGACTTGTAGTCAATGTCTCATTTATCTTTTGAATGGGTTGAGAGCCAACACAAATGTATTCATATTCAGCCATCCTCCTTTCAAGATTTTTCTCTTTTGTTTTCCACTTGTGTCACATAAAGGGCCCCGACATAGCATTGAACGTCTTTACTCCATTTAAAATTGGTTTGCTCGGGAAAGCATATCAACCATCTGTGGATTTGGTTAAATCTTTTAATCATCTATATACTGTAACAAAATAGATTGGTTCAGTTTTTCTGGTGGCCCAGGGGTTCAATCCTCACCCATACCTCACCTCTGCCATATACCTCTACTACTAGATGACCATTATCTGCTGAAATATCACATACTCAGACATGCATCTTAACTGTAGTAGGCAAGCAAACCACACAATAGAAGTTGATTAAAATTCATAAAAATTATGGCATTTAGAAAAAACATGTATTTTAATCATACTAATGTGCACATTATAACTGGTTTGAACATAGCTTACACACAGATGATGTGCCCATACTTGCCCAAAAGAGAGTAAACCATATTCAATTAACTAGGAGTTTGCTCGATTGCTATTAAACACTAAGATGACCTCTGTGTTACAGACTCCATTTAATGATAAGCCAAAACATGTTGTAATCCACAGCTTCTGTTGCCAGCTTGTTAAGGGAAGTGTCACTGAATTCATGACATGTTTTCTAAAGAAGGCTTGGCTTGCCACGGGGTTTTTTTTTTTTTCTTTTTTTCCTTTAATTAATGAAATGACAGAGCGCTTTGGTGTTTGCACTTCTGTGTTTCACACTGGAAATTTTCTTGGTTTATTTTGTTAGCGGAGACTTCCTTGTTTATATATTTTTTTTCTTTTATGTTATAAGGTTTACCCTAAAGGGGCCGTGACTGAACCCCAAACCACAGACACACCACTACCCAACACAATACCAGGTGTGAAATATCCATCCATCCATCCATTATCCAACCTGCTATATCCTAACTACAGGGTCACGGGGGTCTTCTGGAGCCAATCCCAGCCAACACAGGGCGCAAGGCAGGAAACAAACCCTGGGCAGGGCGCCAGCTCACTGCAGGGCACACACAAACACACACCAAGAACAATTTAGAATCGCCAATGCACCTAACCTGCACCTAACCACTGCACCACCGTGACGCCAAGGTTTGAAATAAAAAATTATTTGACACCACACCTTCTCCACAAAACACCAGCAAAATACACTATTCAATTTTCCATCCTTCCTCCAAGAGAGCGTAGCCCACTGCCTCCTAACTCTGTCTCAACTTAACTGAGGCAGTGGGCTTCCTTTTAAGCTACATTTGGGGACTGTTTCTGGTCTCCTGTCCAAATCTTCTGATACACTGCCAAGTCGTATGAAAACCAGGGAAGTCCTTCCCAGGCAGCACCCTCTCTCTGGTGGTCCCCAAAGACCACGACAGGGTTGCAGCTCTGGACTCCAACCCTTATGCCACCCTGTTGGTGTCCTGATTGGGTTTAGCTCTGAGGAAAACTGCCACCTGCTGTATGGGGGAATGAACGGCTCCTGGTGAGCCTATTTGCCCAATCCTTCCATTATGGAATGAATATTTTCATTATTCTGGCTAGGATGCCCATCCGTCTTTCCTGGCACCTACAAAAGAAGCAATAAAAGTTTTTTCTTGATCTAAGACAGTTCAGATGAATCATCGACCATAAGTCATTAATTGGGAACAAATGATCTTTGTACACCTAAATAGACATCAGAAACTGTCCCAGTTTTGATGAAGTTTGGAATTCAGTGAATCAGTTTATTGCTAAGCAGTGGCCAGATCCCTTTGCCAGTGTTGTTACACCATACCACTTTGCTCTAGTTCAAAACTGAGTAAGGTTAAAATATTCCAAATAAAATGAGTAAATATTCAGACATATTTGAACTTTGGTTAACAATTCTGGTCATAAATTAGGGTACACTTTTTTTTTTTTTTTTTCTTTTTTTTTTTTGAGGGGTACATTATTATTATTATAGTAATGGTGACGCAGCAAGGACAAACACCAGTCCTAGCCGTACTGTGGCAACTATTTAAATACGTCAATGAGAAGAATTTATATTGATAGTTTTCATATTCGAGAACCTCTTGATATACAATATTTTTGGTATTGCTATCATGGGAGAGAATGTAGCAGTGATCTCTTTGCCAAAAATATAAAAAGATGGCAAGGTATCTCTGGCCAAGCTGAAGGTAGGTACGGTCCCACGTCATACATTGGCACTGTATGTGATCGTGTTCAGCTCTGATGGGAGAGCGTCCCCCGCGTGGGGAGAAGAGAACATGGCCGTGATCTCTCTGGCAATAAGCAGGTACCCTCTAAAACACATGGAGCACTGAGCTCTCTCAAAAACATTTAATGTTACTCTTTAACAATCTGTAGATGATAATGTCTGTTGAACAAACAGGTATCACTAGCTAAGCGGAGGGCAGGTACGCTCAAACACGTGGCGAGAGGTAGAGCGACTCGAATGGCTGCGGGGATGTGAATGAGGAGGGTACCACCTCCCCCTCCCCTCAGCCCGCAGCATCTTTCTGAGATCCGTGTGAATAAATCAGTGCCACAAGTGAACTATGATACTTTGCACAATGAGGGAAGTCGCAAAATCAACCGGAATGTTCAAGCAAATTATAGAAAAAACCCAATCAAAATCCATTAATTAGTTCTCTCATGGAAAGTGAACAGACTTACAGACGGATTACATATAGATATATGTATAGACTTGGGGGCTTTGCCCCATGCTTGCTTCGCTCACCAACCCCCACTGCCTGCGCTATGCGCTAGCCTCTTTGCGTTTCTGTCACTCACGTATGAGGATGTGATTGTACAATTTAAACAGATTTTTATTTTTATATGCAAAATAGAACTATTTTACAGTACAACGAGTAATTAACCATATTAAAGAGAGAAACAATAATTTGAATGTAAATTATGTTTCATGTTGCATTAGTTATTCGTTGTGTAATATGATTTTGTTCTGTTTGGCTTGGAAATTTACACGGAAGTACTTTTTAAACTTACACTTTTACTGTAAAATGTCAGGTAAAACAATTTTTTTAATTATATTTTCGTCAAAATTGCATTGAATTTTGATTCTGTGTTTGGACTTTCATCGTGACAACGCAACATATATCTGCCAGTGATTGAATTTCTTTTCTTTCTCTCTGTTAAATAAAACAACTTTTTCAAATGTTTGGCCCTGAGATTTGTTAATTGTCAAAAGCAAAAACTATTCTAATGGGAAACTGTAAACGTTTTAATACGAATGGCGTATCAAGATCTCCTTTGTTGTCTGTTATCTGCAGAAGATGTACTACATTACCTTTCTTGGATACATCCTTCTTTCTACAGTAATTTGTGCAGTTGAAGACCGAACAATGTTAACAGTTGTAGATATTCTTCTGGATATTTTAAGTTGATGTTTTCATTAGGGATGCACCGATACCGAAACGGGTATCTGGTATCGGCCCTCGATACCACATTTTCTAAAGTACTCGTACTCGTTAAAAGTCCCCCGATACCGGGGACCGATACCACGGTCTGAGAAATGTCTATGTTTGAGCGGCGTGTAAGGGGTTAATCACAGGCGCCGAGTGCCCGCCCCCAGGCCCCGGCTGCAGCTCAGAGCGGGGAGAAGGCGAGGCAAGACATGTCAGCCGTGTGGAACTATTTCAAAGTGAATGAAGACGACAAAACAAAGGCGGACTGCAAATTGTGCTCAGCAAAATTGTCCAGAGGAGGCTCAAAAGGTAGCGCGTTTAACACAAGTAATTTAATCAAGCACCTAAAATCCCAACACGACAACGAGTACAAAGAGTTTACCCACGCTTCTAAACCAACACAACCCACGCTGCAGCAAACTCTTGCAAGACGAGAGAAAATGTCCAGAGACAATCCACGTGCTGTGAAAATAACACAGGCAATTATCGAGTACATTGCATTGAGTGACCAGCCACTCTCGGAGGTAGAAAATGTGGGATTCCTGCGTCTCCTCCATGTTCTGGAGCCCAGATATGATGTCCCAAGCCGCCGCTACATGACTGACACGGAGCTGCCTAAACTACACGACTCTGTGAAAAAACATATCCACAGCCTACTGCAAGCCTCCTCTGCGTTTAGTTTCACCACGGATATTTGGACAAGCAGTGTTAGCCCCGTGTCGCTAATTAGCCTAACCTCCCAGTGGATAGACGAGAGTTTCTTGGTTTTTTTTGTTAAATTATATGACTAAAGCTGTTACCTGTAAATTTAAATCATGTTTTTATTAAGTACTCTGTATCGGCAAGTACTCTGTATCGGCGAGTACTGAAATGCAAGTACTCGTACTCGTTTTCCAAAAAAGTGGTATTAGTGCATCCCTAGTTTTCATCTTCTACACGATCACCTCCAACTGTTTCAGCATAGTCTATTGATACGCATTTAACCAATTTGCCGTGTAAGCGATTGTCATTTTTGGCGCTAATTCATTTGACTTTGTTTCTCGGTTGCTAGGATTGCCTGTGTACTCATTTTTTCTGTTGCTAACCCTTTGGGATGAAATTCTTCAATCAGATTTGGACATAATACGTCTTCTTTAATTGGGAACTTAAAGTGAGGAAAATGTTAAAAATTATAAGAGCTGAGAGAGCAGAAACTGTGTCTGTTAAAAGCATTCACATGAATAACAGGTGAGATTACTGTGTGCGTGGTTGAAAATGGTTGAGAGGGGGGCGTGACTTGAAAAAATCTCATGGCTAAGGTCTCAAATCGCAGAACTTGAAAAAATTTTCCAAAAAGTCTTGTCGCATCGCAGGATTTTTTTATGTAATAGTTATAGATATATACCCTAAGTTCTTGTCAATAAGCCGCGGCTTATCTAAGGAAAAAAGTTGTGAAAATGAAAAAATAGAATATCGGCTTATACATAAGTCCGGCTTATACATCCATCGCGGGGGTTGCGTTCCAGAGCCACCCGCGAAATAAGAATATCCGCGAAGTAGAAACCATATGTTTATATGGTTATTTTTATATTGTCATGCTTGGGTCACAGATTTGCGCAGAAACACAGGAGGTTGTAGAGAGACAGGAACGTTATTCAAACACTGCAAACAAACATTTGTCTCTTTTTCAAAAGTTTAAACTGTGCTCCATGACAAGACAGAGATGACAGTTCCGTCTCACAATTAAAAGAATGCAAACATATCTTCCTCTTCAAAGGAGTGAAGCAAACAAATCAATATGTCTGTTTGGCTTTTAAGTATGCGAAGCACCGCTGCACAAAGCTGTTGAAGGCGGCAGCTCACACCCCCTCCGTCAGGAGCAGACAAAGAGAGAGAGAGGGAGAGTTTGTTTTTCAGTCAAAAATCAATACGTGCCCTTCGAGCTTTTAAGTATGCGAAGCACTGTGCAGCATGTCTTTTCAGGAATCAGCTTTACAAAAGATAGCAACGTGAAGATAATCTTTCAGCATTTTTAGACGAGCGTCCGTATCGTCTAGGTGTGCAAACAGCCCCCCTGCTCAATCCCCATACGTCAGGATCACAGATAGTCCGCGCAAGAGAGACAGAACAGTAAGCCGGGTAGCTTCTCAGCCATCTGCCAATAGCGTCCCTTGTATGAAATCAACTGGGCAAACCAACTGAGGAAGCATGTACCAGAAATTAAAAGACCCATTGTCCGCAAGAAATCCGCGATATATATTTAAATATGCTTACATATAAAATCACAATTTAAATGACCGCTACGCGCTCGTGTTGACTCGGCGACGCCCAGAGCAGAAAGAACGCGCTCCGGCCGCTCCAACCGCGCCATGCGGGGAGTGAGAGAGACGGCAATATCTCACACTCTCTCCCCCCTTAAAGAAATTAAATGGGCGCGAGTGAGACCACTGACCTCCCTCCCTTCTATTAGTTATAGGTTATAGTACGTTCGGCTTATCCATGAGTCCGGCTTATCTATGATACGATTTTATTTTAAAAATTCGTATGATTTTTGGTCTCCGGCTAATACATGAGTCCGGCTTATAGACAAGAACTTAGGGTAAATATATTTATATATACCATATATTATAGTATTATATAGGCTAAATATATATAGTATATTATATATGTATTAGAGAGAGAGGGAGAATATATATATGTATACCACTCAAAAGTTTTAGAACACTTCAGTTATTGACACGGATCATGATTATGCTTCAGTTCAGAACCCAGCAGTTGTCGACCTAGCGCTTGATGAAAACACATCTCTCAGAGGGGAGATTTTAGAGCTGAGGAAACAATTTGAGACATTGAGACAATGAAGCGGGAGTTTGGTATTCACTATTTTGCTGGTTCAGACAGACATTTGCTTTTTCACAAGGTCAAATATCCAGCAGGCTTGTGTTAGTTACTATGTATTGTAGCCTCAGTGCTGAGTGCCACAATGGATGAACTCTTCGCTGTTTACATGGCACTGTGGAGGTGGCTTGCTATCTTTAAAAGGATTGTTTGCCTTTAGCTGCACTAGTAGAAAGAGTTGCTGCGACTGTGCAATGTTGCCGTTTTTATTGGAGCTCCTGCTGTTGATGATGTAATGCCCGCTCATTATTGTGGTGACTCATTCCTGGCTGATATAACTTGTCCAGCACTGTTGCAGTATTAAGCTTACATTCATATTTACCTGTTCCTGAAAAAAGTTTAATGACCAGTTACTGAAATTCTGCTGGTTATTTTTTAAAGAAGTCTAATGAAATCACATATTTGTCCTACAGTTGTGCTTGAAGGTTTGTGAACCCTTTAAAATTTTCTATATTTCTGAATAAATATGACCTAAAACATCATCAGATTTTCACTCAAGTCCTAAAAGTAGATAAAGAGAAACCAGTTAAACAAATGAGACAAAAATATACTTGGTCATTTATTTATTGAGGAAAATGATCGAATAATACATAATTGTGAGTGGCAAAAGTATGTGAACCTCTAGAATTAGCAATTTGAAGGTGAAATTCGAGTCAGTTGTTTTCAATCAGTGGGATGACAATCAGGTGTGAGTGGGCACCCTGTGTTATTTAAAGAACAGGGATCTATCAAAGTTGGCTCTTCACAACACATGTTTGTGGAAGTGTATCATGGCACGAACAAAGGAGATTTTCTGTGGACCTCCGAAAAAGAGTTGTTGATGCTCATCAGGCTGGAAAAGGTTACAAACGCATCTCTAAAGAGTTTGGACTCCACCAATCCACAGTCAGACAGATTGTGTACAAATGGAGGAAATTCAAGACCATTGTTACCCTCCCCAGGAGTGGTCGACCAACAAAAATCACTCCAAGAGCAAGGCGTGTAATAGTCCGCAAGGTCACAAAGGACCCCAGGGTAACTTCTAAGCAACTGAAGGCCTCTCTCACATTGGCTAATGTTCATGTTCATGAGTCCACCATCAGGAGGACACTGAACAACAATGGTGTGCATGGCAGGGTTGCAAGGAGAAAGCCACTGCTCTCCAAAAAAAACATTGCTGCTTGTCTGCAGTTTGCTAAAGATCACGTGGACAAACCAGAAGGCTATTGGAAGAATGTTTTGTGAACGGATGAGACCAAAATAGAACTTTTTGGTTTAAATGAAAAGCGTTATGTTTGGAGAAAGGAAAACACTGCATTCCAACATAAGAACCTTATCCCATCTGTGAAACATGGTGGTGGTAGTATTATGGTTTAGGCTTGTTTTGCAGCATCTGGACCAGGACGGCTTGCCTTCATTGATGGAACAATGAATTCTGAATTATATCAGAGAATTCTAAAGGAAAATGTCAGGACATCTGTCCATGAACTGAATCTCAAGAGAAGGTGGGTCATGCAGCAAGACAACGACCCTAAGCACAAAAGTCGTTCTACCAAAGAATGGTTAAAGAAGAATAAAGTTAATGTTTTGGAATGGCCAAGTCAAGTCCTGACCTTAATCCAATCGAAATATTGTGGAAGGACCTGAAGCGAGCAGTTAATGTGAGGAAACCCAGCAACATCCCAGAGTTGAAGCTGTTCTGTATGGAGGAATGGGTTAAAATTCCTCCAAGCCAGTGTGCAGGACTGATCAACAGTTATCGGAAACGTTTAGTTGTAGTTATTGCTGCAAAGGGGGGGTCACATACTGATAAGGGGGGGGGGGTCAGATACTGAAAGCAAAGGTTTACATACTTTTGCTACTCACAAATATGTAATATTCGATCATTTTCCTTAATAAATAAATGACCAAGTAGAACATTTTTGTCTCATTTGTTTAAATGGTTTCTCTTTATCTACTTTTAGGCCTTGAGTGAAAGTCTGATGATGTTTTAGGTCATATTTAGATAGATAGATAGATAGATAGATATGCAGAAATATAGAAAATTCTAAAGGGTTCACAAACTTTCAAGCACAACTGTATGTAAGTTCATATTAGACTCAAGTTTTTAATACTCCCGGATCTTACCTGAAATATATTGTTTGAAGCCTTTTTTAGCTCCTGATATTTGAATAATGCGGCTTTCTTCATTTACCTGGGTGCGCTTCGGGTGAAAAAAAAACTCCTTAGCTACTTTGTTTTGATATCGTTGCAAGAAGTGTGACAACTGGCTGATGCGGAAACTGAAAGAGAGTGTGCGTATAGCTAATGGAAACTGGAAGAAACTCATTAAAAGAGATCTGGCAGATGCAAAGTCTTCTGATTGCCTTGTGATACGTTTCTGAGGCTCGCCAGTTTGCGTGATTGGTGCATCGCAGCACAGCAGCTTCAAGCACAGATTAGCAGTGGTCAAAAAAAAAAAGTAAATTTCAGTTTCTGCTTTGTGCTGCAGGTTTGGTAGGGCAAGTGGCAGTAAAAAAAGGACGAAACAGGGCCTTGAAATACAAGCTGTGAACCTCTGTAGATTGGAAGAAAGTCTTGTGGACTGATGAATCCAAATTTGAGACCTACAGTTCATCACACAAGGTTTTTGTACGCCATTGAGTTGGTGACAGGATGGTTCCTCAGTATGTGACACCAACTGTCAAACATGGAGGAGGAAATGTGATGGTCCCTTTTTTTTTTTTTTTTGTTTGGAGGCAGAGTTGGTTACTTGCACAGAATGAATGGCATTCTAAATCAAAAGGGTTACCACAGTTTGGCTGTTATTTCAGGAAAAAGTGCAGGCTACTTTGAATCATCAAATTTTGTACACTTAATGATTCCTTCTGTTTTTTATTTGCCACTGTGTATTTGTTATATGCTTTGATTTCATGAAACACCAAGACATTAAAATGAGTGCATTTCCATAAAAACTGAGGTGCTGTAAAACTTGACAGATAATGTATATTAGTAATAATGTAGTAGAACGCGGTACAAGCATGTGTGGCTTGTATGCATTAAAGCTTCTTTTCGTGGATGCTTCTGTGGCTCACTGTCCTGACAAGGCCCATGAGGAATATAGCCAATTAGTAACACCGTGGCAGGGAGAGTACGGGGAGTGAAGTTAAAGAGCAGGCTGGCTTGTTTTATTAATTCGGAGGTGTCCCAACGGCCTGCCCAGGGTGGCACTAATATCACGGCATTCCGGTTAAAAAGTCTGTGGAATCAACCGGAAAAGTAGCTCCTGTGTGTCTTCCAGGATCGTCATGGTAACAAGTCTGAGTCTGCACAATCGTTTTATTTCCTCCCTTCCTCCTGTACAGATGCAGTAAGACTTGAATACTGTTAATTACATCTCATTATTTTATGTATTATGTGTCAAACCAGCAGCCGCCACATAAGATGGGAGACTAATTGTTAGGCACAGTGCGTTGCTTCCTTAAAGCAGGGATTTTAAAGTGTTGTTACAAAAGGAAATTATGAGCCGTTTCCCATTTGCTTTAATGAGAAGGTCTTCACATTAAACAAAGTCGGAGATCTCGAGTTTTAGAGTGAACGTTACAGAATCGGATGCAACATGATACGTTTCTGGATGCCAGAAAAGCGTTTAGGAAAACTGCTCTGAGTACACTTGCGGGATCATAAAAAAAGGTCTAGCCGTAAGTTTTACAAGGAGGTGAGCTAACCATTCAAAACTGTGGAAGTGATGTGCAAAAACAAATCTGCAGAACACTTCCAATTTGCACAATGCCCCTGCAATAAGATAATGCCAAAATTAGTGTGGGTAAAGCAAATAGCCATACTTTTATATTCAAATAACTGACAGCTCTGCTCTACACATACTAGGGATGGACAGTGTATTGAATTTTTGATTCCGTTTGATATTTATGCAAAAGCCAATATTGTGATATTCAGCAGATTCATTTAATTTCTCACAACTTCTGAGCCTTAAAATCCAGAAAGTCTCTGTTCCGTCGCTCTTTCTAAATTTGACTTCGCTCAACTGTGCCAATGTTGCCTGGAACTGATGAATGTGAGGGGAGCAAGGATCAGGCAAGACAGTGCAGCTCTATGCAGATTGGTTTGCCTCCCTGTCAGTATGGGTCCATGCTAAGCAAACTTCCATCGAATTTTCGCTGATTCACGCATAGAGTGTGAGCAGACAAGCAGAAGGTGGAATGAGATAACAACGGCAGTGGCTTACCATATTGTAAAACGCACTTTCGTCTGCTTGTGAACTAAAAATACTTGTAGTTTGTATGTGGTCAGATAACAGCACTAACTAGTTATTCACACCATAAAGGCCTAAGCCTTTATCCGTTCATTTCAGACAGTCTCCATTCTGTGTTGTAATGCTAAAAGCAGGAATAAAAACAGCCTTTTGTGTTATTCAATGTGTATATCAAGTATGGGATAAACAGCTTACTGGCCATTTTATTTTGATTTTGTAATTTTGTTTAGTAGGTTGTTTCCTATACAATAATAAATATTTTGCCTTAATTTTACCATTTATAAATATTGTCCTAGTGATTTTTTTTTCCATCTCTTAAGATTATTGGAAAAGAAACATTAATAGTACTTTGTGAGTGGAGGTAAATTAAAGTAGTTGAACACGAACAGGTAGCCCCTTCACAGAGGGCCACACTTTTGAATTGAAGACTGGACTCTTGACCAATGAACAAGCAGGGAGAGTTGGACGTTCAATTCAAAAGCGCAGCCCTGTGTGGAAGGACATCCTCTTTTGTTGACTATCAATTTCTGGAGTTGTTTATTTAACTCTTTTAGGACTATTTTTTTTTGTTTCTTTTCTCCCAGGGCTGAATATTTTTCCAAAAACTTTTTTTAAAAAAAGAACACAAAGCAATTGAAATCAACAAAATATTTCCTTTTGACAAATGTTACTGTCTTGCATGTTGTATGAGCCTGCATACTCTATGATTTTACATACATATCACATACATTTTACACAGCAAAGTCCTGCAAAGTCTGATCTCGCTCAAAGCAGCCAATTTCAGTCATTGCCACATTGCTTACAATACGTGTTGCTTTGGTGCCTACTTTTCAATTGTCTGTTGCTGCACTTTCTCACGTATATTGTTAGTGTGTACTGTAGAGAGACAAGTCACCCGTTTGCCATCGTTCCGTGCCACTGCCACCAAGTTATCTGCCCGCATAAAAACCGTATTGTCACCTCTTTTCATCTGCAGCCTGTCTGGCTTCAACTGTGAAGCCATGTGTCTCCTGTTCACCCTCACTGTGCCACAAGCTCCAATTCCTCTGCTCTGTAGCTCCATGAACAATTTTGGGCATGTATAAAAATTGTCCAAATGTGCACAACATGACCCAAATGTTCATAGCCCTGAAGTAGCTCCAGCACAACCTGACTTGTCAAGGGACAGTTCTCTCTTTGAAAGAAATACTTTCCTGTATATGTAATTACTTTCAGGCAGAAACCAGTGTTTGCTTCTGCCAGTACAAAATCCTTTATGCCATACTTTGTGGGCTTGTCTGGCATATATTTGCAGAAAAAAAGGTGTTCCTTTTATTTTATTATAGATTCATGCACAGACAAATCACAGCCAGGCTGTTTCTATGTTGGTTCCACAATGTCAAGCAGGGGCTGAACTTTATGCATGACGTTATAGCCTGGCTCACCCCATGGGATTTGCTTCTGTTTATTACAGAAGTGAATAAAACTTTGCAGGAGCACGTACCTATCATCACACTGCATAACCTGTCCAAAGCCACCAGGGGACAAAGCATGTTTGGACCAATGCTCCCTGAAGTTATATCACCAGTTCTGTCCCATCTCTATTTGTAATGCCACAGCGCGCTTCATCTCGTCTTTTGTTGTGGGTTTCCACTTTGAAAAACGAGAATGTGATGCAAGCGCAGTCCGCGATTCAAAAAATTTCTCTGCCTACCTGTTTGTCTCGTCTGACAGTAGCTGAAAAGCAGCATCAGGAGAGAGCAGCCTGAATAAGTTCAGCAGCTGGTGATCTGTCGTGTCCAACAGCAAGCCATGCCGTCTTGTGAAGTCCGGTAGCCAGTTTGGCTCCTACGGATCAATGTCTGTGTATTCCTTCCACGCGAACATTGCCGCAGATGCATCGGCTGCGCGAATGCGCTCATCTGACAGCGGATCAGCTGGTGCAGCATCGGCTGGTGTCCGATCAGCTGATGTCGGCTTCTCACTCTCTTGTTCGATCTCCTGATCACTGTCAATAAAATCCGATTCTGAAAAATCCGAGTCCGACTCAGCGATAATGCGCAAAACATTGTCTGCCGAGTGTTTTCTTTTCTGCACTCGCTTCGCTCCCTTGTGACATGTCGATGCCATCTTGCCATTGTTTACATTTTGCAACTCACACACACGCAAGGATTAGTTGCCGAGTCAACGAGTCTAGCATTCCTCCAAGCAGAGAGGGAATGCCTGCGATGTGACAGTGAGTTTTGTCACCATTAACAGCTGATTATCGCCCTCTATCCCTGGATGTTGACTTTTGTCGACATTCGCCCTCAACCCCTCCTGTCGACAAAAGTCGACATCCGCCCTAAAAGAGTTAATGGTATCCTAGCAAAAAGTCTACATTTTGCATGTTGTAATTTGAAGGGTGGGATTATGCAACACAAGTAATGTGACATTTTTTTTTCACAATTTTTGATACCGTTTGCTGTTTTTCAGCATTTGTCACCATTGGATCCAAGTTTTATCAACCTTTATGTGCATTCTACATGTAAACATGAGATTAACTTTTTATCTGCCGTTACAACTAAATGGGGAAATCAACATTAGACCTTTCTGCATGTAGTCACATTGCCCACTTAGTTTTTCCAACAGTGCAGGTAGATTGCCTCTTTTACAAATGTAGCACATTACAACAGCAGATTAAATTTTCCAGCATTTTTACTACTATTACTAATTCCTTTCTGGTAAAGTATTTACAAGTAAAACTGCATGCATGAAAGAGGTTTTACAGACAGAAATGTTAACCACCTCACTAATTTAACTAAATACTGCTAATTACTAGGCTGTTACAGCTTTACAACTTATATTTGCTTTCTAATGTTACATTAATGCATGTTGGCTATATTAGACAAATTACTCAAACTTAACTCTTTTAGGGCTAATTATTTTTACTTCCTTTTGTCCCAGGGCTAAATATTTTTCCAAAAAACTCTAAAAAAAAAAAAATACACAAAGCAAAGGTTTCACACATAAATCAACATAAAATACTTGTTTATGACAAATGTCACTCTTTTTTATGTTCCAGGAGCCCCTACAGTAGGCATATTCACATACTTATTACCTACGTGTTTGTCCCATCACTCATAAGCTGAAAGGCACGTTCTGGCAAAAAATGGCTTGAAGTAGTCGAGTCGCTGCTAAACCATTGTATCCACCAGCAGGCCGCGTCGTTTGGTGAAGTCCAGTTGCCAGCTTGTCCATGTAGTCCTCCCAGGGCAAACGTTTTCGTTGGCACGTCATCTACACAAGCGTGTCCAGCACTATGACCATCCAGGGACCGGTCAGCTGATGCAAGTACCTAACTTTCGTTTTCAATCTCCAGATCACTTGTATCAAAATTGGAGTTCGATAAGTCAGAGGTCCCATTCAGCAATAATACACAAAAAATAAATAGATAAATAATACACACCGAGTATTTCACTTTGTGCATTTGCTTCGCTCTCTCGCCCAATGTCGATGCCATTCTAGACATTGCTTACTTTACGTTTCGCAACGTCAAGTCAACAAGTCTAACAGTCCTCCGAGCAAAGAGGGTCACCCTCTGCCTCGGATATCCATTCTCAACCCCTTGTGTCAACAGAAGTCGACATCCGCCCTAAAAGAGTTAAAGCAAACTAACGCTTGTGTTTCTCTTGCCTGTATAGTTAAAAATAAGTTTGAGAAAAGGTAGGTTTTCATCAATGTGGACCTCTTTACTTTAGAATGCTGTTCCACTAGTTTGACCACTTTGCTTTGGTGAAATTTTAGTCAGTTAAAAATGATTTAGAGAACCCTAATATTGTCAAAGGCAGAATGTTGGGATGTTCTGCTTTAACAGGTTACAGTTGCTGATTCGAACCTCGTGCATGGACACTGTTGTACAATTCCGGACTTGGGGCACAATTAGACAAGACTGAACGACTAAGGGATGGAGAAAGTGAAACTCGGGCTGAAAAAAAACTATTCAAAAGCAGGATTCTTTTATTCCAGCTGTGCGGCTAAACGTTTTACAAAACAATTGCCTTGCAAAAATATTTTCAAAGTCCAATGCAAAGACACGGTCGAAACAAAAAATGAGTGTAGGTGCTATTTATAAACAAGTGAAGAAAAGCAAAGGAAAGAAAAACAAAACACTTCCTTCTTTTTCCAGCTACAAGACCGTTCACGAAGGTCAGGCTGAAAAATATGAAAAATCAAAAAAAAAAAAAGTGAAACTAAGTACAAGGGCAAGAAAAAAAAAAAACCCTTGAGCACCCTTAAACACCGAATCCTACCATGAATCTGATCTTGGCACCTCCTCTATACTAGGATTGATATGTTTCTTTACAACTAAACTAAGCAAATTAGTAGCGCGGATTTATACTTAAGCCTGAAGACCTTGTCAAATAACGACCTCTGACTTTTGGACCATGGTTTTATACTGCAAACTATTTTGTTCATCCAATCATCATTTGCATTACCCATCACCTGCTGAGATGCAGTTCATCCTGTTTAAACCTTCAGGCACTCACATACCCATCTGTCTTGGAGACGTGATGGCTGCTGTGTACTTTCACCCACTTTTATTTCCATTCTCTACCACACCTGTGAATTTCCTTTTCTGACAACTCTGAAACTGAGCTCTCTATCCTTCTGACCTGTTTATCTGAATTTAAATATAGCACTTTCTCCTTCTCTCCTGCAGCGTTTACAGGAGCATGCCCCCACATTCGGCCACCTGAAAACGTAAGCATGTGCCTTGGCACAAGCTGGTTCGAACCCTACAGCTTGCTCTTGGAGTGCCTGTAGGCCTCTAGGCAGCCCTTTGAGCGTCTTTGTGCTCAAATGCCAGTGAAACTTTGTGCCACTCCCATGTTAATCTGGGAAGGGGGCGCTAAAACAGGTAAATGAAAAACTATTTCTCCAACATTTTTTTTCCCCCATGTCCATGATAAGCTGACCAGCTGTGTCTATATTTTCTTTATTTCCACAGTCACTGAACTTCGCTTATCATGGAGTCTAGTACAGGGATCTCCAACTCCAGACCTGGAATACTACTGTGGTTGTGATTTTTCATTATAACCCTTAATTAGTGACCAGGTTTTTTTTATGCTAATTAACTCTTTTGCCTGATTTTTTTTTTTTTTTTAACCAATTTACTATTAAAGACTGGCCCCTTAATTGTCTTTTTTCCCTTAATTAGCGGCCAGTCAATAATAAGATACAAAACGAGCCAACACTTGACCAACTATGTCTATCATAAAATATTTGAATAATAAAGAAAGGTGAAGATCTCACTAATGTTGATCTGCTCTGGGGTGTTTTTAGCAAAAAGAAAAGCAACAGTTTGAATTTAATTAGCTGTTTAATTAACAAATTGTCAAGTTGTGAGAAGTTGGGTAGTTGGACTATATGGTCATTATTCTTAAATGGATTAAGTAAAGTTAAATTATTTTATCAACATGCAACACATCGCCACTGTCTGGCATCCTGATGGAATATATCTACTTTTTTTCTAAATGTTTGTCTTCCTTCTCTGCCTTTGATAATAAATCACAAGTGTCACTGTGTGTATTTGTCTAGTTACAAAGTCTCTATTATATTCCATTTGGTATGGTATTTGTAAAAGCATTGCTAACATTTGTGATGCACCATTTCTTGTAATGCATTTTATTACTACATGCAACAACAAAGTACATTGCAATAGATGGTGTACTGCAGATGTTAAAGCCCTGTCCACTCGGATGTCTGAACTGACCATTTTTCTGCTGTCTAGCATCAGGTGAACGCGTATCAAATGCCAAGGGTTTTTTTTTTTTGCTAATTTCAAAGAATCTGACTGCCCATACGGGCTTTCATCACTTGCGTGCGACTTTTTTTGATCGAACGCATCTTTTTCTTGGTGTCAATTTCTGCCAAAATCCAGAAAATGTCCTTATTGTGAATACATGTTGTTTGTTTAACGTTCTGCAGGACCACTTTTCCAGGGTTCCAAGACAATTACTGAACTGGGATCTCTGGCAGAATCCTTCAGTGATGTCATTCCTTTGCTGTTCTGTTGGCTCTGGCGTGACAAGAGGCTAGAGACATTCCCATAGCACATGACATGTTTCATGCACCATTTTCTGAATGGTTTTCTTTCCCAGTAGGTACTGGAAATGTATTGAAGAAAAGGATTCCCCAGTGGCTTAAAATCTTAGGAAAAAATAATAGAAATGTGTGTGTATGTATGTATATATGTATGTGTATATATGTACTGTATATGTATATATGTTTATATGTATGTATGTATATACTAGCTGTCCCCCACGGCTTTGCCCGCATAGAAGTGAAACGGGACAGTGAGGAGGGCCCTGCCTGCCTCCCTACTCCTGATATCACTCTTCCCCCTCCCCTTGGCCTGCAGACACAAGTACTGTATGTATATTGCTTACCTCAAGGTGACAAGCAGCCTTTGTTCAGGACTAACACTGACATGTGTATTGGTTGACTAGCGTGTAATGTGTTGTACCAGCTGCAGAAGGCAATCAAAACTCGAAAGGGACATCCAACAATATTTGAAGAACTTGTGTGGAAATCATCACATTTCTTCTTAAATTATAGAGAAGCTGTCCTTTCTTCACACACTGTGCAGTCAGAGGGTAAACCCAGTTGTGGCAGAGATGTTTTCCCTACCTAGGTCGCTGTATCAGGAGGATTTTTAGGAGGTCAAGGTTCAAGTTTAATAAAGCCAACTGATCCATATTTCACAATCCAATAAAGGAGGAACCTCAAAGCCCACAGCTTAAAAACACTGGACTGCCTGTTACATGTCCCCCATAGGTAAAACAAACAAAACTGCAATCTGGGCTGCAGGTTGGAGTTTTAACAGAGGCAGAGGCAAACGAACGCGAACGTTTGGTAACGTCATATTGAAGTCGATTAAGTGCCACTACAAAATGCAACTTAAACACCTGGGTCGCTCAGAGTGCATTTATTTAACCAAGATTTTAGTGCCCGTGTGGACAGGGCCTAATGCTGAATACGTCCAACAGAGAGTAACTAGTGGATGGACCAAAATCAGCTTATCCACCTTAATAAAAGGACAAGTGTCTGTGTGTGTGTCTGTCCGTTTTTTAGGGTTAGGTAGAAGAATTGAAAAACGGGCAAAACATGTACAAGGGTTAAAAATATGATTAAAAATATCAAATAAGGGTCTAAAAGTAAGAAAATTGGTCATACTGGCTTCTTCCATTATGCCAGAAACACCAGCATGGTAGTAACTTTTTTGCAGCCACATAAGCCATAGGAATAAGGTTCATAGCTGTCATGCTAATGACGTATAGATAACTTTGCATGGTGGGCAGTTGACGAGTGAAAATAACGATAAATTGATGTGTATGTCGGGATACCAACAGTCAGGCACAACTAGGCTAGTCACTAAAGTAGGCCAATGCGGCAGCAACCGCCACCACATTTCTCTAGGAAAACAGTTAGTCTATATGAGTCGTCAGTTGAAAGGGTGATGCTGGGAGAAAGTGGCAACATCTCACGGCTCTGCCTGAAGAGGGAAAAGGCTACTGTGAGGAAAGGGATCAGGTGTATATTATTATACCAGACCAAATGGATTACCCAAGTAAAAAAAAAACATGGAACTTAGATTTCTTAGTTTTTTTTAGGTGGGTAGCACAGTTAGTTTTAAATAACTTTCTTAACCTCGCCTTCTGTTTTCCTTGACTGGGAAAATGCAGGGATTTTAGTTTTTTGATTTAATAAATACCTCAAAATCTGCTGTTGCTCAGTGGATATAAAACTGCCTTAATTCTCTTCTCTTTTATCGGTGAACTGTTACTATGAGATATTGGAATAATAAAAAAAGTATGATGTAGTATACAGTAACTGAGTAAACAAAGTGTTTCCAAAGTGAAAAAATACATTTCTTAAAGTAATACAAAAAAAAAAATTATTGCCTGTGGTGTCTACCTCGGCTGTAGATTAGTCTTGTGTAACTCGTGGTGTTTTGTGTGTGGCTGTTATGCATCTTTACCAATATCCTGTGAGTTTGTTATACATAATAACAGCTTAAGTTTACATTTATTAAAAAGGCCTGATTAATCTACAGGTCTGAATTGTGTGTTATACAACTGTGCAATATTTGACATATTCTCCTTATTTCCATTAAAATAGTTCTAGTAACTGTTTTTACTATAGTGGCCTACTCAATATTAATGAATGCATAGTGGAAAAACTAATTGAGAATATTCAATGATGACAGTTCTGGACAGTGGTTCATTGTTCTGTAATAAGTCATAAGTTGTGATGCACAGCATGGATAATGTGTTTTAATTTTAGTTCTACAATATCTGCTTTTATTTTTCTCAGCCTCCTAAGTATAGGTTGCATACAGGCTAACGCCCATTGCATTTTCTAACCATACCCCTTGAAAAATTGAAATGGGAGGCTACCTTTTATGGCTGATTTTTATCCAAGAAAGGCAAGTTCAGAATTTAAAATTAAAAAAACAAAAAAATTGTTTTTTTTTTCATGTTTTTACTGTGCGGTGCAGTCATATGACCAGATGGCCAGTCATGTTAAAGGAATGCTATACCCAAAATCTTTTTGTATGTTTTTGTTACCTAATGTACTTGTAATCATTCCAGAGAGAAGTGTTTTCTCATGCATAATGGAGAGAAAATGTTCATGCCTAAATATTAGGCAATACTGACCAGTGATATGCTACAGGAAACAAAGTAGTCCATGGGGGTGGGATTTGGTTGGGAAATCTCGCGTTTCTCCTGTGGCATAGTCCAGTTGACCATTATCCAGCCGCATAGTCAAAACGTGCACAAATAGCATACATCATAAACAAGAAACTATCACTTAAGTAAAGCCTCATGGAATATGGTGTTGAATAATTAGGCTGAACTTGTGACTGCGCAGTAGAATTTGCAAACGCCATAGGTTGTCAGATGAAAACAGTCTGACAGAGATGATTTCCAGAATAATTTATTGAAATAGAAATCCATGTCACTCATGTATTCAGGAAGTTGTTTATACCGCGGTGTATTATCGTGGTAATTCCCTCTACTTACCCTTCACCTAGGGGTAAGTGAACTCAGGTTTATTACTGGGTTGGTCTACTGTCGCACCTTAAGATTATCACACACATACATAGATATACACATACACACAGACCTAACCACAACAGTACCCCATGAATAGCACAGCCTGTCACTCTCTCAGCACTTCAAGAGACTTGCTTATTATCGGCATGAACAACATACAATGTTTTAATAATATCTCAGACCCAAATATTAGTTTTGGTCTGCAAGAATATATTCAAACATACTTCAGCCAACAATGCCTTACTTGACGTCCTGATCCCTACTATTGGGTGGATCTCAAACCTGCAGCCTTAATAAACCTCGCAGCAAAAAGGTAATGGCAAATCTCCGGCTGCTCCAGGTGCTCAAAGAAATCTATTATTACTTCAATTACTCTAGACATGAAGACAAAGCATAGAAAGTTAAAAGCAGCATGGTTTATTACATGAATAACAATACCAGTAGAGAAAAGCATAAAAGAAAATGTGGATAGCAAAGTCTGGATTCATATCTCTATTATTAAAAAAAAAAAAAAAAAGTCTTGGGTCGAGACGTGGTTTTCTTGGAGACACTTTAACATCCTGCGAGACAAGGCAGTGAGACAAAAGGACAGCTGCTGTGCAGGCTTTTAAATGTTCGAAGCACTGCGCGACATGCAGATCACGCACCACGGCACAAACAGCAGCAGCAAGCCAAGCTGATCAAGCTTAGAGGAGGTAAAAAAAAAAATGTATTTGTTTCCCATTGTATCACCGTTTAAGAGGGGGTTTCGGAGGAGCGACCACATCTCCTTAGCGTGCGTTCAGCCCCCCTCTTCACAATGCGAGAGGCATAGACGTGAAGTAGCTGGCGCGTAGCGCGCCCCTTTGGGGTGTTTCAACGGGGTGGGCGAGTGAAGCGAGCAGGGGGCCAAGCCCCCTAGTAGTCTTTAGAAGAAGTTTACAAAAAGTTAAAAAATGACAAGGATGAATGTCCCAAGGCGGCGTTGATCTAGCACTCATAGTTGTGCGGACGATCAGATGGAAACGGCCTCATGTTGCTGGCGACCACTTCTGACATTCTCTGTCACCCTCCTCTGATGTCGTTCTGTTCTCTTCTTCCTCTCCTATGATATTGCTTTTCAGATGAGGCATATTTATTATAAGATTTTACCGGGGGGTTTCTCAAGATGTGATTGTTAGATATTCCATTTGGCTGGCTGTCAATATGATGAATGAATTCACTTGTCTGTTTTCCCAAACAGTAAAACTTTTTGATGTTACTTAGTACCTACTAGCATGTCTTCTTTTCCCAGGCTGTAAACCCATTTAGCAACTTGTTGTCCCAGATGCCCATCCTTTCTCAGGTTATAAAATAATTGATATCCTGAGGCATCATCATGTCTTCCTCTTTTTGTCTGAACAGCTGTTTTAAAAGTGAGGTACAATTGGGAAGAGGATATGCTTTGATGTGTCCTGTGTTTAAGTTCATCTAGTGTTGTCTTGAGCAATAAATAATTAAAATATAGACCAAAGTTTACAGATTTTATATACCACCATATGAGGCTTGATGATGACAAATATTTCTGAATTATGATAAATTAACTATACAGTTGTGCTCATAAGTTTACATACCCAGGCAGTATTTGTGAAATATTGGCCATTGTTTGTAAAATAGAAGTAATCGTGCAGAAAGCTTTAATTTTAATTAGTGTGTGCGCTTGGGCGAAGCAATGTATTATCACATAATTATGTGTGTCCTTTTAAAATCGTAATAAATTAAATGGACCTGATCAAAAGTTTACAGCCCCTTGAATGTTGGGACTGATAATATACATACAAGTTGACACGCACAGGTTCAGATTATATAGTTTTAAAATTTGTATTTGCACTGATGAGCCAAAACATTATTACTACTCCCATATAAAGCAAATGATGCCAACTGTCTCATAAGACCGGTACATTTCAAAGTCAAGAATATATTAGACAGTAAGCCGACATTACATACTGTTAGTCACTGTGTTGAATGCAGGAGACATGGCAGGTGTAAAGACCTGAGTGACTTTCGGAAGGGCCAATCTGTTATGGGCAGTTAGCTGTGTCGGAGCATTTCTGCAAGTGAAAGTCTTGTGTGAGTACTCACAGTAAGACGTGGTACCAAATGATTGTGCTGTTAAGAGGGAAAAACAACAAACTGCTGATGGGCTACAAACTGTGATTTGGAAGAAAATAAAGGCAGTCTTATATGTGCCACACATATTGCAAACCAGGGTGTCTTACCCAGTGTATGCAGTTAGTTAGTTTGCTTTGAACAATTTATCATCCCTGCAGTGCACCAGTACTAAACTGTATGTGTCCTTTTCCTTACTGCTCTACTACTTTACTCGCTTTACTACTCTCTTCACATTATACAAGTGACAATACCTTCATATTTGCAGATGACATAACACTAATAGGCCTCATTTCAATCAGTGATGAATCTATATACCGACAACAGGTGGAATATCTTGACATTAGTAATTTGGACCTCAACATTCCAAAAACTCAGGAGATGATCATAGATTTCAGGGCTAACAGCCACCTGCTCACCTATCACTTGCTGTAAATGGTTTAGTTGTTGGGATGACAGAATCATTTAAGTTTCTGGGTACTGTGCTGTCACAAAACCTTAAGTGGGAGAATCGCATGCATTATTAAGAAAATCCATTGGAGGATGTTCGGTTTTTTTTTTTTTTTTGCATCAGCTGAGGAAATTCAATCTCCCTCAAGCAATATTGGTCAGTCCATTCTGCCCTATTTTATAACTGCCTCTGTTTGGGCCCAGGCCAATCTGCGGTGGTACATCAGAACCTGAGAAAGGTTTGATTGATTAATTGATTGATTGATTGATTGCAGTGCATCATGAGAACCTGAGAATAGGCTGTATAAAACAATGAAGTCCTAAATGAGTCTATGTAAGGAAGAGGGCTGCAGAGATCATTGCTGATACCACTCACCCAGAGCATTACCTGTTCTAAAGCCTTCCCACCGACGAACGTCTTTGTCCAGTGACAGCTGAAGCAACATGCCACCTTAACTCTTTTAGGGCTAATTTTTTTTTGTTTCTTTTCTCCCAGGGCTGAATATTTTTCCAAAAACTAACATTTTTTAAAAAAGAACACAAAGCAATTGTTTAACATATCAAATCAACAAAAAATATTTACTTTTGACAAATGTTACTGTCTTGCATGTTGTATGAGCCTGCATACTCTATGATTTCACATACATTTTACACAGCAGAGTCCTATAAAGTCTGATCTCGCTCAAAACAGCCAATTTCAGTCATTGCCACATTGCACTCCTTACAATATGTGTTGCTTTGGTGCCTATTTTTCAATTGTCTGTTGCTGCACTTTCTCACATATATTGTTAGTGTGTACTGTAGAGAGACAAGTCACCCATTTGCCATTGTGCCATGCCACTGCCACCAAGTTTTCTGCCTGCATGAAAATCGTATTGTCACCTCTTTTCATCTTCTGAAACTTTATGAACTTTATGTATGGCATTATAGCCTGGTTCACCCCATGGGATTTGCTTCTGTTTATTACAGAAGTGAATAAAACTTTGCAGCAGCACGTACCTATCACCACGCTGCATAACCTGTCCAAAGCCACCAGGGGACAAAGCAAGTTTGGACCAATGCTCCCTGAAGTTATATCACCAGTTCTGTCCCATCTCTATTTGTAATGCCACAGCGCATTTCATCTCGTCTTTTGTTGTGGGTTTCCACTTTGAAAAACGAGAATGTGATGCAAACGCAGCCAGCGATTCAAAAAAATTCTCTGCCTACCTGTTTGTCTCGTCTGACAGTAGCTGAAAAGCAGCATCAGGAGAGAGCAGCCTGAAGTACAGCAGCTGGTGATCTGTCGTGTCCAACAGCAAGCCATGCCGTCTTGTAAACTCCGGTAGCCAGATCGGCTCTCAACGGATCAATGTCTGTGTATTTATCTCATGCGAACCTTGCCGTAGATGCATCGGCTGCGCGAAGGCACTCAACTGGCAGCAGATCCGCTGGTGCGGCATCGGCTGGTGTCTGATCAGCTCATGTCGGCTTCTCACTCTCTTGCTCGATCTCCTGATCACTGCCAATAAAATCCGATTCTGAAAAATCGAGAGTCCGACTCCGCAATAATTCGCAAAACATCGACTGCCGAGTGTTTTCTTTTCTGCACTTCCTTCGCTCCCTTTTCACATGTCGATGCCATCTTGCCATTGTTTACATTTCGCAACTCACGCACACGCAAGGTTTAGTTGCCGAGTCAACGAGTCTAGCATTCCTCCAAGCACAGAGGGAATGCCTGTGACGTGACAGTGAGATTTGTCGCCATTAACAGCTGATTGTCGCCCTCTATCCCTGGATGTCGACATTTGTCGACATTCGCCTTCAACACCTCCTGTCGACAAAAGTCGACATCCGCCCTAAAAGAGTTAAATAGTTTTTTCCCCCTTGTGCAGTTACTCTTACTTATCGGGTCTGAGCTTCAACTCCGTATTCTATGTATACCTGTACACTGGACTGCCTGGACATCAATCCTTTTGTTTTTTTGTATTGCCCTTTTATGCTGCATCTTATTTTATCATTTTATACTTTCTTTTTTTCTTATATTTATCTTTTGTATTCTGATTTAGCCTTGTATGTTGCACCAGTACTTTTCAAGACAAATTCCTAGTACACATCAGTGCACCTGGCCAATAAAGTGAGTTCTGATTCTCAATGTTTGAGTATGCTCTGTAAATTTTCACTTGCTGTATCTCTTGGATATTTTCAGTAATTAAAGAATTCTGACATCTTGCACAAAAAAATCCGTCTTTTTTGGGAAAGAAAATCAGCCTTGAAAAAGTTAATTGTAATGTGTTGCTAAAGTAATGTTCTGGACAGTAGTTAATTTTGTTTCACTTGTTTAAATCCGTAATTCTAAAGAAAAAAAAAACAAATTTATTCTTAAAGACCTTGAACTATTGAGAAAACAATCTAAGAAATAGCAGATCTTGTGTAAAATGTCCAAAAAAACCAACTTTTGTTGCTGTCCAACTTAACACCACAGTTTTAAAATAAATAACAATGTTAGTGTTTATCTGAATGTTTCCCAAAACTAATTTCGTTAATCCTGTAGATTTTCTGGGAGAGTGTTTCTTAGGCAAATGAACCTAAAATGGTTCTTTTGGCATATGACAAAGCTTCACATTTAGTTAAAACCTAACCTATCTTTGATTCACAGGATAAAATAAACTTACTTGGACACTTCTTTACTACTAATTTATCCTGATGGTTCACCATCATTAACGGAACAATGAATTTTGAGTGCATTCAAATTATTCTGGTTGCGAAAGTTGGTCACTTTCTGATATTCCGAAGTCCACACAACCCACAAATATAGATGCGCTAATTGTTGTCTTCAACATTATGTACCAAATAAAATAAAAGATTAATATTTTATAATTTGGAAAGTTCATGCCAGGGTATAGTTCTCTGCCTAATTGTAAAGTTTTTGCAAGACAGTTAACAAATCTAGAGAAGCTGATGTACTTTTCTACAGGAGATTTTTACAACTAAATATAAGCCCTGGTACAAAATGTTTTGTATGTGTGGCTGTTGCCTGGGTTAAAAGATTATTTGAAGAGTTGACACTTTCAAGCAATTTAAGTTACACTTACAAGGTTAAAACTTTTTTCTTTTTTAGTATTAAATGCTGTGTTAATAATTTGTTTTAAAGAGCTTGATACTAATAAAGCCCACAGTAAATTTTATGGTTCAAACACACAACTGTTCTCTTCCACTTGTCTGTTTATTTTGTGTCTTGTATAGCAGGGTACGGGTTATGCAATAGGAGTGATTATGTATGAGGCTTATCTCCATGTTTCTTGGTTACTAATGGACAGATAAGTTTTAATGTATTCTTGGATGAGAAATATTCAAATAAAATCCAAGCTTTTGTTTGCCCTTTTCACATAAACCTAGAGATGTGGTTCTTGTTTTGGGTCTGAAAGTGCAGCCTTACTAACTCAAACCATGCGTAACAACAGTCATATATTTGGTCCGTAAAAAATTTTTTCCCCTTACTTTTCCTACTTATAAATGAATGGGTTTTCTCGTCTGTTTCCTGTGAAACAATGCTTAAATTTTGAATATAATGTTAGTTGTTGTGGTTGTATTAGCTTCGTTAAGGGGACTGATAATGTAAAGGCAAATGTCAGAACACAAACTAAGTGTCTCTCAATATTACGAGTATTACACTGGCTAAACACGCTGACCTCCAGTCCTAAAATAAATTGAAAGTAAAAGCCAATTTAAAAATAAGGAGCTGTTGACATGTCTGGCGTTTTCTAGATTGTTACTACTTTCAGTTCCTCTAGATTTCCTAATGTACTTTATTACTTCTGGTGGCTTTTCTAGAGCAAGCAGAACTTTTCGGTTTTGGCAACACATTCTTTGGTTTTCAGCATTTAAAAATACAGCTTGATGTAACTTCTCCAAGTAGTGGTCTTCAAGCTGACGTTGGTGTAAAACCAATGCTTTTCATATCGTTAGAAGTTTTGAGTGTTTGACAATCTCCTCAGTTGTCACTATGCATTTCTGTCTCTGATGTGTTCTTACAGTCTGTATCCTGATTTTTGCCTTGCATGCGTTTGAGCCATCGCATATGTCTGCTGCTCAGTTACTTGATATTCTGGATTACTTCTTGCTTGTCAACGTTTTTCAGCATCGTGTTTTGTACTTTCTCGTTGTTTGTCCCTTACTCACCTTCTGCAGTTGGCTTCATTCTCTGTAGCTTTCACTGGTTTCTGGCATTTATGGTGATTATCACTTGATTTTGTGATCAGTTTGTCATAAACACATGACCACAGGCCACCTTGCTGTCCTTTATTTGCATGTAACAAAGTTTGATGATCAATAAACACAATAATTACACTTGATTATGAATTCTGAAGACATATGCTCTGTCTTCAGGGAGGTTATTAGTAGATGGGCTTGTGGAGACTGTGATGATTGACCTCTGTGATGTGCATGACTCTCAGCTGATGCCGCTGTTTTTTCTTTCTGCCGTCATGGTAGTTTTCACTTGGTTTTTTGATCATGTAGCCATAAGCACATAAGTCATGGTCAGCAAGTTGCTGCTAGGTAATTTTTTTTTTTTTGCTTTGTTCAGCTCGTCATTCTTGCATTCTGTATCCTGCACTTGACACGTGGCGAATGTCACTGCATTTCTTCTTTTCTCTCCTGTTATGGTTTCTTCAACATTTCATTGGCTTCTGCAATTTCTATGCAATCTGCAGATGTCGCTGCTGCATTTTTTTTTCTTGGCTTTTTGCAATCACTTTGCCATATTAAACACACGAGCACGGGCCACTTGGCTGACGTTGCTGCTACTTAAGATGTTTTCAATTTCCAGAACGCATTGGGTCAGAAGCTTTTATTAAGGCCAAGATCAGAGTTCTAGCTGAAGTAGTTCACAAGCAATTGCACGACAGACGGACAGACCTTAGCATTTTATAACTGTAGATTGTAGTTGCCTTGGTGGAATGCATAAACGGTATATTGTGTTGATTATCCTTAGTAGAGACCAACCCCTGTTAGCCTCTACATTAAAATGTGACCCATCTTTAAATATTCTTATTTGGTACAGTTATGCCCAGAGGTTTGTGATAAATGTTTAATTAAAACAATGCTTTTTGATACAAATAATGCATCTAACCTATTTTGACATCATTTACTTTAAAAATTGCTGGTGTAATACAGCAAAATGTTTAAACAAACTTGCCAGAGTGCAGATCCTCTAATTTTTTGTGTATTCATTTTTTGTACTTCTATATCTGTGTTATAAGCTGTAGTGATTTTTTCATTAAGTGTGTGCACTATTGATATAACGTAAATATAACTTTATAGAAACTGAGTTTGATTTACTTTAATACTGGTGACTTTTGATTTGCCTGTAAATAAATAAATTATATATAAAATATATATATATATATATATATATATATATATATATATATATATATATATATATATATATATATATATATAAATAATATAGGTTAGTGTTGGGTCAGTACTGAAATTTAAACATTGACACATCAGTGCTTGATACTAAAACAAATAATGGATAACTTGGAAGTTTTCACAAAAATACAATGCAGAATTAATGTTTTTCCTTTGAAAAGTTAATTACAAAGCTCAACACCGACTGTAGTAACAGAATAATGGTGCACTTTTAATAAAATCAGGTACCTATTTAAAAATGTTTTAATATGAATGTTTCAAAGAAATAAGAAAGATACAGCGTGAATTGCAACACAGACATTAACACTGCTTTTATGATTTCCCTTCCAAGTGGCATATAATAGTGACATGTGCGTTGCAGTTGTTCCAACAGGTGATGCATCACAATCCTTAATGTTACACTGCACATGTTAACATTGAGGGCTGCATTGATTTCTTAGATTTCAACCCATCTTAGACGTGTAGCGCAGTTAGTTCTTTAAAAAAAAAATCTTGTGAAATCCCCCCCCAAGATTTTAAGCTTTCCATTTTGTTGTTACACTTGGGAGATCCCCATCTCTGCCACACATTAAAGTTCAAGCCTTGCATTGTATTTTGATATTTATGAATGCTAAAACTTGTTTACTTAAATGATAGCTGGGTAACTACTTGATGGATATTCCAGTATTTTTAAGATGTCGTTACTGTTAGTATTTTATATTTTACAGAAAACAGCACTATATTGTTCAATTCAATAATAGAGAAACTTTAATAATTAAAAAAAAAAAACATTTTTGCCGTGGTATTGAAAGGTATTGCGTATTTTAAAATTTCACTGAAATTGGTATTGAATACAACAATTCTAGTATTGTGCAAGCCCCACTCATTGTGGTCAGCTAATCTTCCCCTCAAATAAAGATTCAAATTAGTCATCTATATATATAATTCACTAAGCCGCCAGCGAGTAAGACACCCATGGCGCACACAAGACGGAGCCACACCCACCAACTCTAAGACCATTGGATACGACGACAACTTGCAGAGCCACGCCCACCAACTCGAACACAGCAACTCACAAAACACGGCGTCATTCGCGTTTGTCTCTGCTACAGTCCACATGCACCTCTGAGCCACGTTGACTTTTCATTATTCTTTTCGGTTACGACACACGACCGTGTCCACCATCTCAAACTGTTTTACACGCCATGGTCTTAGAGGTGGTGGGCGGGTCTCTGTGAGTTGCTCTTGCGAGCAGGTGCATGACCAGGCGGTGTGTATGCTTCGAGAATGAGGATGGACGAGGCAGGACCATCTAAGAAGAGGCATGTTTATCGCGGATGTGAATCGCTGTATGCAGCGTGTAAAACATGGGATACGCCGACAACTCAGAGCCACGCCCACCAACTCTAAGACCATGGGAAGAGAATGTCTGCCTGACTGTTACCAGCGTGTAAAACCATCGCAGCGTTTAACTCACAAACTGCAACAACTCACCAAACAAGGACACCCTGTCTCTCGAGGCATTCACACTGCCGGAAGACAACCATGGGATATGCAAAAAATAGCCATGTCAGTCAACTCACAAAGCCCAGCCCACCAACTCGAGCACGCATCTACCCACGCTCTCAAGGCATTCACAGTGCCTGCTCATGTGCCCGGACGCACCAACTCGCTTTCGTCTCTGCTACAGTACACATGCACCACTGAGCCACATTGACTTTTCATTATTCTTTTCAGTTTCGGCTGCATTTCCATATATAATCCACCAAGTCGTCCGACCATGGGATACAAACGACAGAACACCGCCCAACAACTTGAACCGATAGAGAGACACGCCCACCAACTCTTAAGAGCATGGGACGAGAATGCCTGCCCGCCTGACTGTTACCAGCGTTCACTGCAATGTACTGGAGTGTAAAACCATCACAACTATCAGGCGCTGTCTATATCTAAGAAGATATATAGATACTCATTATTCCCCGGCACGCGTCCACCCACGCTCTCAAGGCATTCACAGTGCCTGCTCATGTGCCCGGACGCAACAACTCACCACACACAAATTTGGCTTAATTTGACTCAACACGGGAAACCTCACCCTGCCCGGACATGGAGAGGATTGACAGCTCTTTCTCGATTCTGTGCGTGGTGTTGCATGGCCGTACTTAGTTGGTGGAGCGATTTAGTCTGGTTAATTCTGAAAACGAATGAGACTCCCTACTGCTAAATAGTTACGCGATCGCCAAGCGGTTGGCATCCAACTTCTTAGAGGGACAAGTGGCTTTCAGCCACGTGAGATTGAGCATTAACAGGTATGTGATGCCCGTGGATGTCCGGTACTGCACGCGCGCTACATTGAATGGATCAATGTGTGTCTACCTGGCGCTGACAGGCGTGGGTAATCCATTGGACCCCATTCGTGATGGAGACCGGGGCTTGCAATTGTTCCCCATGAACGAGGAATACCCAGTAAGTGCGGGTCATACGCTCGCTCTGATTACGTCCCTGCCCTGTGTATGCACCCCGCAACCCCCCCCCCGATACTACCATGGTCGGGTGTCTTGGTGGTTTATATATAGAAAAGCAGCCGGAACCGCAAAGAACAATGATAGGACAACGTGGCTCAGAGGTGCACAGACGACAGCGACTCAGGTGAGGAGTTGGAGGCGGGGACATGATCAGGCAGTGCGTACTGAACGATGATTGTATGTTGGTTCGTAGCGTGCATTGTTGCAATATTACTTTTCTTGGTGGTTTATTAAATTCTGGATTTTGCAAATGTTCAATTTTGTCCCTCTGCTTAAAAAACATTAAAAAAGAGTAGAATGCGGTAGCAACACCATACATACACAAAGCAGATCAGTTTGCTGTGTAAAATGTGTGGTGGAGTACACTTGCAGTACACAAGGTCAACAGTGAACACCGCATATCTGCTGCAGAAAAGGCTTTGGCAAATTTTGATGATCAACACTACTGGAGAGTGGCGATTTTGACAGTAATGACCTACACATACCCACACACACAAATAAGTCAAAATACACAGTGTGCATAATAGGGAGAATAGCAGTTTGTGTTAGCCATGGGTGTCAGAAGTCCGGTCTTGGAGGACCACAGTGGCTTCAGGTTTTCATTCTAACCATCTTCTTCATTAGTGACTAGTTATTGTTGCTAATTAACTTGTTTTGCCTTAGTTTTAATTAACTTAACTCAGACCCCTTATTTGTTTTTTTTTTTTCCTTAATGAGCAGCCAAACAATAATGAGACACAAAACAAGCCATCACACAACCAGCTCACCTTTGCCCATCACATAATATCTGAAAATAAAGAAAGGTGAAGTTCTCTGTAAGGTTGATCTCTCGGGTCACCAAAACATTTTGATGGTGTGCTTAGAAAAAACAGAAAAATTAACAGTTTTGGAAATGTCGTTTGCTGTGGCAGAATGAGAGCAGCAACAAGACATGGAATTAATTGACAGCAAGAATCAGCTTCTCCTAATATAGCTGGTCATCTGTTGGCTCATTTCACATCTCATTTCTGTTTGGCTGCCGTTTAATGAAGAAAGGAATAAGTTCAGAGGACTGAATCCTTATAAACGGGGCTATTAAAATGAAGGGAAAAGAAATTAATTAGCAGTGAAAACCGGTCACTGATTAGTAAAAAGGGTTAGAATGAGAACCTGCAGCCACTGCGACCCTCCAGGACTGTTGTTCGACACGCCTGTTGTTAGCTATCAACTTATGAAAATGGCACACTACTGTTTTTGCTGGGTTGATAGGTGTAACCTTTTTAAAAGCCTTGACTAGTAGTCAAAAATAATGCTGGTGGTGGACATGAAAGCCTGGACTTGATTGACTAAAAAGTAAACTTGTTTTTGTTCACTTTAATGTAATGTATTTAAATATTGATGTGTAATGATCATATTAAAACAACACACATCTTTAAAACCTATGCTTTTTTTTTCTTACTTTCTAGTATCTGAGGAATGCCAAAGGAAAAATATGATCCGCCAGACCCACGGCGGATGTACACAATAATGTCTTCTGAAGAAGCAGCCAATGGAAAGAAATCTAATTGGGCAGAGTTAGAAATCAGTGGTAAGTGTTCATTGGAGTGATTATTTATTATTACAAATGCAAATTTCACATAGTTTGCAATTCGGTTCATTGTATTATAAATAGTCCTTTTAATGCTGACACTAAAAATTGTTTGAAGGGCAAATACCGCTCTTTATTTTCATTCCAAAGACAACTTTGCACGATTAGAATGAAGTTTGGATCATCTAATTTGGAATACTTAATCATTGTACCAATGGTAATACACCTGTATAGTGCCTCACTGGGACTTCCAAGTCAGAAGTTTTCTTTCTTTTTATATTTTTCTTCCTTTTTAGTCATTCTGATGTGTGTTCGTACCATAGTGTGCACACATTTGCATATTTATTTGTCTATACTGTATTTATTTATTTAAAGAGCTTCTGTAAAAAGTGGAGACAAATAAAGTTCTGTCTGTCTATCTAAACTGTTTTAGAAAGCAACAGGCTAAGAAAGACTTTTCAGGGCACAAAGTTAAACATGCTTCTATAAACTAATACACAATATTTCTATGCCGAAATTGACATGATTGAAAAGGTAAAACAGTGACTGTAACACGTACCACCATTTGTCCAATTTCAGGTTTTTAATTTTTTTTTTTTTTTTGGAGAAATATTCCTTGCTTCCAAACATTTCTTATGACCAGCTACAAATCTTTTGGTTCTTGGTTTAGTAATAGCCTTGGTCCTTAAACTTTAAGCCTAGAAATATTGTTAGATCTACTTGAGTACAAAACATGTCAGATTGTACCCCCTGATGTTTCAAAATTATTAAAGTCTGGCAAATGTGAAGACCCATTCCAAAACCCCAGTCTTTCATTCATGCAGTTGCTTTCATGAAGTTCTTCCAAAGATGGTCACACTTACAGGGATGTTCTACCGTCAGTATCAGTGTAGCGTCATGGTTGACATAACCCTGTCAGAGTGGAGTCTGGTGTGTGACAGTGAAGTATCATCTCTCTTGCCCTCTTTCTGCTTGCCATTGACTGCATCATGTGGAGCACAACTGCTGGTGTACTCCATTATTCCAGTTTGTAGAACTTGACTTTGACCACAACTTCGCTTCCCTCTCCTCAAAATAAAGCAATTTGACAATCTAAACAACTTTGCCAACCAAACAGACCTCGACATCAGTGCCTCTAAAACACAAGTGATGTGCATAAATGCCAATTCTAGTTTGCCTATCACAGTAAATGATGCTCCACTCGAATACGCTGATGAGTTTACGCACTGCATTCGCAAGACTTCAGCCCATCTGGATGTCCCAACAGTACAGCCCGAGAACAAAGGTCAGACTTTATAATAGCACTGTCAAACCTGTTCTTTTGTATGGTTCTGAATGCTGGCATTTTGTAAAGGGAGACGTGAATAAGATCGTCTTCCACAATGGATATCTCAGGAAGATGTGTTGTATCTTCTGGCCTAAGAAAGTCTCTTTTGAAGACGTTTATAAGAAAACTAAGAGCCATAGTGTGGTGTTGGAGATCAAGCGCCAACGCTTAAGATGGCTTGACCACATCCTCGGAATGGACCACAACTGTATACCTAAAGTTGCTCTGTGATGGACACCTCTTGGAAAGTGCAAACAGGGCCGGCCTAAAACAACCTGGCGCAGCAAACTGTGATAAATGAGCCGAAGGAGATGGACCTAACATGGGGTGAAGCTGAACACGTAGCTCAAGACAGGACCAGATGGAAGCAAGTCCTTGACCCTTGGTTCCCTTTTGACACGAAGAGAGTTGATCTAAAAATGACTTCATGGGTTTTTTATTTTTTTAATGTAGTTTGGACCATTCACTAGCAGAAGCAATTGCTGAAATAGCAAACCTGTTTTTCCGATTCAGTTTCTTCCCTTACTCTGACTTTTCTTTCAAGGTTCAGTTAATATTTACTTGAATCCTGTTCCATTGAGGGGGCACACAGTCCTGGGGCATAATAGTTAACAATTGGCAATGTTTTCCTTTTCTTCAGAAACTTGAAATTTTTATTTAAATCGCGGGTGTCCAACTCCAGTCCTGATGGGCCACAGCGGCTGCATGTTTTCATTCTAACCATTTTCTTAATTTGTGAGCCGTTTTTGCTGTTCCCTGCTAAAAACATTTAGATCGCTTTACTGTGCTTTCACAGAATTCATTATTTCTATTATCAAATTCTAAATCACCTGCCCCGGAAGGCCCATAATTATGCGATGAACTACAAGCGTCGGGGTGCTTGTTCAGCTCTGCCAGCCCTAATTTAAAGCCTAACGTGTAAATCAACATATATTATTATATATTAAAGGATAAGTTCAGTATTTTGATGTTTGTAACTTTTTTTCATAATCATGGTTTTCAGCCTTTTTGCTTAAACACTTGGTTGTTCCAGGTAAAGCAGTGTTTAGATATTTTATAAAGGTTTTGGCTTGGCTTTTTGCAGTTTTGGTTATACCAAAGAAAGAATAGCTTAATATTAAAGCACAACACAAAAAATGCTGAGCAGTGCAACATCTATTCACAAATGTACAGACCATCAATTAAACAAACAGCCATATACAGTAGTCCACTGTGCAGACAATTCCATTTCCTTTGTTTTAATATCCAGGAAAAAACAGGTGAATAGAGAGAAGTCCATTTCATTACATACAGTGGGTATAAAAAAGAATCCCCCCAATTTGAAATATTCCCATTTTTTTTTTGCTTTACAGCCTTAAATGAAAACCCGCAAACCAATATTTTGTACAGCTTTACTTACTCAGTGCAATATATAACATCCAAATGAAAGATATCAGAGCTACAGTTCAGAAGAGTTTAAAAAAAAATCATAAACAAGAAATACTGAGATGAATAAAGGATCACCTCCAACCCCCCAAACGCAATCGGGTGTCAGTGCCCACCATTTCCATTGCAGACCATGGTTACTGGCTTCCTTCCACCTGTGATCAATTGTAATCCGTATGATTAGTGAAGCTGTTCCTGGAGCATTCATACCCTTGCTTGGTAGTGCAACTGACTATGGGTGGCAAGCCACTTTCAAAGATCTCAGGGACAGAGTTGTGGACAGACATAAGGTAGGAGATGGATATATAAAAATCTCAAAGGCTTTATCAATCCCAAGGATTGTAAAGTCCATAATAAAGAAGTAGCAAGTGTTTAGTACTACTAGGATCCTTCCTGGATCCGGCCGTCGCTCTGAACTGGATGGAAGAGCAAGGAGGAAGCTGGTAAGAGAGGCAACCAAGAGGCCAGTGGTCACTTTGAAGGAGTTGCAGGATTTTATGGCAAAGAGTGGTCATTGTGTGCATGTGACAACAATTTCACAAGCGCTCCACAATTGTGGCTTGTTCGGAAGGGTCACATGGAAAAAGCCACTTATCAATAAAGGCCACATTAAGGCTCGTTTGAGCTTTGCCACAATGCACCTTGAAAATTCTGATGGCAAGTGGAAAAAGGTCTTATGGTCGGATGAGACCAAAATCAAACTATTTGGCCTCAATACCAAACGGTACACCTGGCGGAAATCCAATGCAGCTCACCATCCACAACACACCATACCTACAGTAAAGCATGGAGGTGCCAGCATCCTGTTGTGGGGGTATTTCTCTTCTGCAGGGCCTGGGGCTATCGTTAAGGTAGAAGGAAAAATGGATGAGGCAAAATACCATCAAATTCTTCAGGAAAACCTGCTACCCTCTGCCAGAAAGTTGAAGATGGGCAGAATGTTCACCTTTCAACACAACCATGACCCGAAGCACACAGCAAAATTGACCACACTGTGGCTGAAGGAGAAAAAAGTGAATGTCTTTGTGTGGCCAGTCAGAGCACAGACCTAAATCCCATTGAAAATCTGTGGAAAGATTTGAAGATAACAGTCCACCAACGCTTACCATCCAGTTTGACCGAACTTGAACAGTTCTGTAAAGAACAGTGGGCAAATATTACTCAACCTAGATGTGCAAAGCTGATAAAGTATCCCAACAGATTCAAGGCTGTCATTAAAGCAAAAGGTGGTTCAACAAAATGACATTGACATTGGGGGATGATCCCATATTAATCTCAGTATGTCTTGTTTTTGATTTTTTGCATAATTTGTCTGAACTGTAGCTGTGATATCTTTCACTTGGATTTTGAGTAAGTAAAGCTGGGAAGAAATCTTTTTTGTGTGTGTTTTCATTTAAGGCTGTAAAGCAAAAAAAAATGTGAATATTTCAAAGGGGAGGATTCTTTTCTATACCCACTGTATATCCAGAGATGTTCAATTTTAAGCAAGTAGGATACAGCCATTAAAAACTAAACAGTAAAAGACTTTTTGGAGGTGGTGAATAAGCCAAACACAAGAGTAGAATGGCCTATTGTTTTCTGGACTAACTGCCCCTCCTTTACGGCCAGGCAGTGTGGTTCTATAAATTGTTAAAACAACCATCAATACACAGGAAAAATTACAAAGTAAAAAAATGATGATTAATTGTAAAATTCTGAATAATACTTGAAACAAACTTGTTTTTAACATTCTTATTACTGCTCATTATGCATACCTTTCTTGTAGAGTGTTAAGTAGAATATGGGTCACTGGAAATCATATACTAATGGACTGTGTCAACACCTATAAATAATTAAAAACAGTTCAGGACCAATAATGCATAACTATCAAAAAAGTGAAACTGAGAAAAGAAATCGCTTCAAGTACTGTACAAAAGATACAAGACTAGCCAAAGACCAAACCTCCTATATTATTGTATGGTATAGTCATTTATTTCATATTTTAAAATCTGCAGTATGTGAAGCTTACATGGAAGTGCTGTATGGACCATTTCATACCGTCTGTTGTGGTTATTCAGCTACTGTGTGCAAAACAGCTACAAAGGTCTATTCCTTTTGTAGGTTATTGGGCATTTCTCTCCATAGCTTTCAAGCATCTCCACTGCGTCTGTCCTGTGCTATTGATTATATTCAGGCTCTAACAACACTTGCTTCTGTGAATAGAGAAGAGAAAATAATTGTCTGAAAAGAGGGATTGAATTAACTCCTTCTAAATTTTAATTGGCTTTGGTAAGCATTACTTTCAAATACAGAACAAATGGTTTGTGAAGCCCAGAGCTTTGCTGCTTCAAAGTGAACATATTATATATTTTGTAAAGGATTAGTTTGGGATTTTGAAGTAGGAGTTACTTTTTTTCCCACAGCTGTGGCAGAAATTCATTTGTCCTGAAATCTTGTGCACTTAAGTGAAGCTGCTCCCCCAGCAGCATACACAATGGTGGTCTGAGGTACCTGCCGAAACCTGAAACATAAGCCCTGAAATTTACCAAAGCTGGGAATTTTCAAGATTCTGGATTCACATCTTAAGATTGCATTCATATCAGAAAAATGTGCATCTTGATCTCTTCACAAAAATTATTTGTTTTTGCTGCCATCTTTGCTTGTGTTAAATTATCCCTCCCAGCAGGGAGATGGTTTTCCCACCTTGATTTTTAAGTGGTTCCTTTGCAATCTTACCTTCATTCTGGTCTATACCTTTTTTCTGATTACATGCTTAGAAAAATAAAGATTTAAACAGTGGCACATCTGATGTCAAAATTATTTCTAGTGTGCTAGCCTGCTGTATTAACACTACAGAAGAAATATAGCTCAGTGAACACCACGTGTTTGCTGGGTAAAATATCAACATTATACCACCATGAGTGCCAGAGACAACAAAACAGCAGGTTTCAACACTTGTTCTGTTTATTATAATAATGTTTATACTTTACTGTCATTAAAGTGTTAATATACTTGCCTATCTGGACAAGCATGTCACCTGCCTCAAAGTTAAAGGGAAGGAAAATCCATGTTTCTTACATGTTAACATCAAGCACTTTTGCAAAAGCAGATTTTCAAAAAGCATTGTAGACTTTTGTGTAGTTCTGAAATTCTGAAGTTTCATTTGAACCTAAATCACCAAAATGGCCTACTTTTCCGGTATTCTTTGTTTTGTCTAAACCAGGGGTCTCCAACTCCAGTCCTGGAGATGTACTTTGACTGCAGGTTTTCAATCAAACCCTTTTTTTAATTAGTGACCAGATTTTGCAGCTAATTAACTCTTTGTCTTAATTTTAATTGATACACAACTTAAGACTCAGGCCCCATAATTTCTTTTTTCCTTAATTAGCAACCAATCAATATTAAGACACACAATGTACCAACACATAAACAACCACCTGTGTCTATCACACAATAACTGAAAATAAAGAAAGGTGAAGGCCTCAGTAATGTTGATCTGCTCAGGTCCACAAAACATTTTGGCAGCGCTCTTAAAAAAGAAAATCAACAGTTTTGGAAATGTCTGCCATGGCAGAATGAGCGCCATGGAATTAAATAATGGGTTTAATGAACAACAAGAATACGCTTCAAATCAAGAAATTGAATGAAGTGAAGTTGGTTGAAGTTTGAGGCCCCAAATTAGTTGCTCATCTGTTGGCTCGCTTCACATCAAATTTATGTTTAGGTGCCATTTAAAGAAAAAAGAATCAATTCAGCAGTCAGAGTCTCAAGAAAAGTCAATTAAAATAAAGGGAAATAGTTAATTAGCAGAAAAAACTGGTCACTAATTAAGAAAAGAGTTAGAATGAAAACTTGGAACCACAGTAGCTCTCCAGGACTGGAGTTTAAGACCCAGAATCTAAACATTTTGAAGGTATCAATTTTAAAAGCCCTAAATTTACAAATATATTGTCTTTTTAATTGTCTTGTGTGCATTTTAAAGTAAAGTGAACTATGATAGTGCTATATTAAAAAAATAATTGAAATATCACACCAAAATAGTTCGGCCGATATTAACCAAAATTTCACAATTTATAGATTTGGTCCTATTTACAATGATGGCTTAATAGAATAGATGATCTGGTTATGTTATTGATCAGGGAGCCAACACAAAAATTACCCAACTGTCTACAGTACTTTCACAAAATTTAGTATTTGCATTATTTTTCTGGGTTTTTTTAATACAGGCTTCATGGAACTTTAACAGCGTCAATGGAGAGTCGTAATGGGAGTGTCAGCACCACAAAAACCATACATTACACCAAAACATGGGAGTGGGTGTTCATGAAATCTAGCATGTATATTATAGTTAACCCAATATAACAGAGTTTGGGGAGTTTCAAAAGTTTCAGTAAAGGGATTCAATTGTGAGAACAACACAAAATTCCACCCTACACACTTTGTCAATGATTCAGTGATTCAATAACCCTTCCAGTGTATTAATGTGGGATTAAACATCTATTTATTAAACCATAGTAAACCATGAACTACAAGGAAGCAGCATGCATGTGTCCAGCCGGGCAAGAAATTGCCACATTTATGTAGTCAGTCATACACAAAAAGAACATATATTCTTGACTGGTGAGAGTAGAGCCATTGATGATTATTAAAGTGACAGTGTAGATGACCGATTCTAAGTTGGCATTTCAGCCGGCAATGACAAAAGGGGAAACATCCATCCATCCATTTTCCAACCCGCTGAATCCGAACACAGGGTCACGGGGGTCTGCTGGAGCCAATCTCAGCCAACACAGGGTACAAGGCAGGAACCAATCCTGGGCAGGGTGCCAACCAACCGCAGAAAAGGGAAAACATGAAAAACAAAATGCTTAAATATTTACTTTCTTACTTTAACCCATTAAAAAACAAATATACCCAGACGATTCTTGGTACTTTGGGTGATTTACCTACCAGTCATGACTAAATTCAGACATGCAGTGTCACTCAGCAGTCTTAATTGAGCAATTTTCTGGAAGCAGTGTAAAAATGTTTCTAATTGTATAAGGTAAGTTTTTAAATTACTGAGGAGTTCTGTCCTTTGATGAAGTGAAAAAGTTTTTGATCTATTTATTGGCTGTGTAAGTTCCTTTTAAATTTGGGGGTAGGGAGTGGTCATCTGATTAGACTAGATAGAAATTTTTGTCCCCAGGAGGAAGTTCAGCTTTTCTATAGAAGCGCTGTCTCTCTATCTCGATCAATCGATAGATAGATATAAAATCTTCACACACTATGGTTTGAACACAACAGAACGACTGAAAAGGAACAAAAGTCAAAAAGATTAAATATCTGTCTTGGCAGACCCAGTTGTCGAGAGGCACTATACAGGCATATTTCTGTTATAAAGGAGCCCCAGTGACATTTGACACATTTCTGCTGAATAATTTGTTGACTGAAAGTCCTCAGTCTTTGTGTGTCAGAGGGAAGATATGTATTGTTCATAATAGCACTCTAGTTTTGTTTTAGTTTTCTCCTCCACTTCTACTTCCAAGGGATCCAGAGTGCATACCAGAACTGAGCCTGCCCTTCTGATCAGCTTGTTGATTCGGTGGACCTTTCATGAAGTGATATTACCAGCCCAGCCCACCACAGCAAAGAAAATTGCACTGTCCATCACAGAGTTGTAGAGATTTGAAGGATGTTACCTTCCAAATTAAATTGTTTTCCAATTTCTTATATAAACTGCTCAAAAAAATTAAAGGAACACTTTGAAAACACATCGGATCTCAATGGGGAAAAAAAAATCCTGCTGGCTATCACTATTGATATGGACTGGTAATGTGCTAAGAACGAATGAATGGCACATCATTTGATAATAATGAAAATAATCAACCTACAGAGGGCTGAATTCAAAGACACCCCGAAAATCAAAGGAAAAAAATGATGTGGCAGGCAGGCGAGTACATTTGGCCGAAGTTTCATTGCAGCAACTCCAAATCGTACTCAGTAGTTTGTATGCCCCCACCCAGTGTGCTTGTATGTGTGCTTTGAAACGTCCTAATGAGATGATGGATGGTGTCCTGGGGGATCTTATCCCAGATCTGGACCAGGGCATCTCTGAGCTCCTGGACAGGCTGAGGCATCGGATTGACTGAAACATAATGTCCCACCCAGCAATGTTCTTTTTGGATTGAGGTCAGGCAAGTGAGCGTGGAGGCTAGTCAATGGTATCAGTCCCTTCATCCTCTCGCCACATGAGGCTGGGCATTGTCGTGCACCAGGAGGAACCCTGGACCCACTGCACCAGCATAGGGTGTGACAATGGGTCCAAGGATTTCATGGCAACAGTTAATGGCAGTCCTGCAGTGCCATTGACCAGCCTGTAGAGGTCTGTGTCCCCCTCTATGGATATGCCTACCCAGATACACCATCACAGACCCACCATCAAACTGGTCATGCTGAACGATGTTACAAGCAGCATAACGTTCTCCATGGCTTCTCCAGACTCTTTCACGTCTGTCAAGGTGAACCTGCTCTCATCTGTGAAAAGCACAGGACGCGAGTAGTGGACATGCCAATTCTGGTTTTCTATGGCAAATGCCAGTTGCGCTCCATGGTGCCCAGTAGAGGACATTGGGCACTCAGGCCACCCTCATGAAGTCTGTTTCTGATTGTTTGGTCAGAGACATTCACACCAGTGGCCTGCCTGCCTGCCTGCTGGAGGTCATTTTGTGGGTTCTGGCAGTGCTCATCCTGTTCCTCCTTGCCCAAAGGAGCAGACACCAGTGGGTCGTGCTGATGGGTTAAGGATCTTCTATGAGGGGCCCTGTCCAGCTCACCTAGAGTAACTGTCTGTCTCCTGGAATTTCCTCCGTGCCCTTGAGTCTGTGCTGGGAGACAGCAAACCTTCTGGCAATGACACACATTGATGTTTCATCCTGGAGAAGTTGGACTACCTGTGCCAGATCTGTAGGGTCCAGGTATGGCCTCATGCGACCAATAGTGACACTGACCATAGCCAAATGCAAAACAAGTGACAAAACAAATGAGGAGGGAAAAATGTCAGTGGCCCCCACCTGTTAAACCATTCATTTCTGTTTTGGGGGTTGTCTCAGTGTTGCCCCTCTAAGCTGAAACTGATTAACAACCCCCTCTGCTACTTCACTGAGCACATCCATAGCCCACCAGTGTCCCTGACTTGATGCTATACTCGGATTAAAAAGTGTTCCTTTAATTTTTTTTGGTTGGTATAGTTCCTCTCTGTTCCAAGACCAGTCCAGCCTGTCATTGATGTGGGCCAATCCCCTAAGTACTTGGAGTGGACAACCTATACAGCCACTAATTGAATAATGTGAGAGGACATAGAGGCTCTTTGCTGTGGTGAAGTTCAATAACCTCTTGGTTTAGCTGATATTAAGAAAAAATGCAATTCTCTTTGTACCAAGAAACAAAGTTCTCCCTCTAACTCCTCTTCTTCATCTCATCTCATCTCATCCCCTCTTATCAATACACTCCATAGGTGTAGAATCATCTGAGAATTTCTGCAAGCGACATGACCTGCAGTTATTTTTGTATGTTGGAAGTGTGCTAAGTGTAGAGAAAAGGAGACAGGACTGTTCCTTGTGTTGCTCTCATAGTCCTTAAGAGTTGCACACTCCGTGGTCTGCCTGACAGTCCGTTATCCAGGACACCAGAGGCTCATCCATCTGCATAGCTCTGAGCTGACCCCTTAACAGAGATGGCTGGATGATATTGAAGCCACTGGAGAAATCTAAACAACTGATACTTTCTAGAGATGTATAGTGATAATTTAAAGAACTGCATCTGTGAAGCGGATTTCTTGCTACTGGACCCAGGGACAGTTGATATCTGTAACTTGATCATTAAAAGAAGTGTCACCTGCTTCATATCTCCTGTCAGTGCATTGTACCTTCACACTTCATTTAGATTTGTAAGGAGCTATGAAGCTGACCTTTAAAGTTTTTAGCAGGCTGTGCCGAAAAGGTACAGACTTGGAATGGTTATTCGACTTTTGTGCAAAGCAGAGTTGAAGCATGTTAATCTAGCACAATACAAATTAATTTGTATTTACATTAAATGCTGCAATATACAGATTAAGCTGCCCTTGTAATGGCATGTTAAGCAGCACATCTCCTTGTTAGTTGGACTGTTTAAGGCTATTAGTGAAAGGATGCACATTATCTTGCATATGCTAGCTTCATTTCAGACTGCACATTGATATTTCCTTAATGTTCAAAGGACTTTGTATATTTATGCAGGTTTTTTGGTTTCTCATCCTACTTAATTATGAGATGGAAATTGAACTGTGAATGTATCTCGGTTTTGGCTTCAGCTAGAAGTACAGAGGCTTCTATGCGTTTGGATAATTTTTATCAATCTTTGGTAATAACCTGTAAATGCACACTTCTTTAGTATCTGCTGGTTACACTCGTGTGAGACCTGTAAATGAAGAGCAACAGATAGAGAAAATTAACATAGTCATTATGCAGACATCCTAGCTGTAACATTTCTAAATTGTTTTGAAATGATAAAATGTATCAAATCAAAATTAAAGTCCAGATGTGCTGTAACACTTGTTAGCAAGATAAAAGTACTGTACACAAAATGTGGTATATCAAATATAAGAGTATTGTCCGAACAGCATACTTTTCCATATACAAATATGAAGATTATTCAGTTACTGTGTTTCATTTTATGAACCTACTGTATATAAACATACTCATTGACAAGTGGTGTCCAATATTTTTTTAGTTTATACTTTTATTTTGTCTATTATCAGAATTCACTTTATGGGCCAGGTACACTAATGTGTACTAGGAATTTGCCTTGATGGTATTAGTGCAGCATACAAGGACAACAAATAATACAAAAGGTAAATATATATAAGAAGATAAAATCTAAAATGATATTTGATGCAGCATACAAGAACAATACAAAAACAGAAAGACATAATAGGGTTAAAATGACTAGAGAGTCAAGTGTTCAGGTTATACAGAGATATTAAGTAGAAGTTCAGAATAACTGCACGTGGTGGGGGGGGGGAACTGTTTAGGTGACATGTTTCTGCATTCACTGCACAAGATATTTACTGGAGGGACATTTTTTTTGGAATAATTTTTGGAATTATTGTGATTTAGTTAATGGCTCGATTTTTGTGAGTAATTAATGCCAAACTCCAGATAAATTGAAAAAGTTCACTTACTTTTAGCTGTAGCTGTGTCTGGTGACACGGAAATTTTGTTTACTATATTTAAATAATTGCTATTGAGAAAATGCCCTGCTCCATTTCCAACTCTTTAATATGAGCCTCTTAACCTTACCACTTTAAAAAAAAAAAAAAAGTTGTCCCATGTAAAGTGAACTGTAGGTCAGCGTTGCCACAGAATTGTTGCTGTCAGGTGGTGCTTAATGCTAAAAGCCCTGCCACTTACCTTGCTACTTTTTAAAGTGTAAGCTTAAGTTTCTATAGTGCAGGTTCTATCATGACATTTATCAAATTGCACCAAGAAATGGAAACAAGTGCTTGCTGGCAAAATTGCAACGGTAAAAATATGAAATTTCATCTTCTTTTATAATATGCTACCGTGGCTGTCTGTTTGTCTGTCCAGGATTTTAAATCACCTGTAGCTTGCAAACCGTTTGACCGATTGATCTGAAATTCATGGCGGCAGTGATGAAGTGTCTTTTATCTTTTACTAGCTATCCCCCCATGGCTCCGCCCGCATAGTAGTGAAACAGGACAAACTTGTAAAATTAAAAAAAAAAAAAAAAAGTAATAATTTGTATTGAGATTAATTTATATTAATAGTTTTCATATCTGAGGGTCTCTTGATATACAATATTTTTGGTTTTGCTATCGGGGCGATTAAACGTTGCCACTGTATCTGATCGTGTTGAGCTCTGACAGGAGAGCGTCCCCTGCATGGGGAGAAGAGCACGCAGCCATGGTATCTCTGCCAATGAGCAGGGGCCCTCTAAAACACACTTGCTACAATCTCTCTCTCTCTCTCTCTCTCTCTCTCTCTCTCTCTCTCTCTCTCTCTCTCTCTCTCTCTCTCTCTCTTCTCTCTCTCCTCTCTCTCTCTCTCTCTCTCTCTCTCTCTCTCTCTCTCTCTCTCTCTCTCTCTCTCTCTCTCTCTCTCTCTCTCTCTCTCTCTCTCTCTCTCAATCATTACTCCTTAACAATGTCTAGATGGTAATGTCAGCTGAACAAATAGGCATTGCTAGTTAAGTACAGGCAAGGTGCACTCCCAACATGTTGCGAGCGGTAGAGCGACTTGAACAGAGGCTAGCGCATGAGTGAGGAGGGCCTCGCTCAGCTCCCTACTCCCGAGGTCCTGCCTCCCCCTTCCCTCGGCCCACTGCCTGTGTCTCAGATTTGCACAAATAAATTACTGCCGCAGCCGAGCTATAATACTTTGCACTTTGAGCTACATTATTTGTATGAAAATGTGCTATATAAATGTTGTTGATGAGAGAAGTTGCAAAATAAACTGGAATGTTCAAGCAAACTAGAAAAAAAATCCGATCTAAATCTGTTAAGTAGTTCTCTCTGTGAAAAGCGGACAGATGTACAGACAGATGTTGGATTTTATATCTCTCTATTATAAAAAAAATCTTGGAAGGAGACGAGACGTGATTTTTTCAGAAAGACACTTTCTCGTCCCACAAGACAAGTGTTTGTGCCAAGAGAGTTAACCATGCCCAGGGCCGGAAGTAGAGGACAAACAGTAGATGACAAAGTAGAACATCATAAAGAATTCAAAAACGTTGGCGTAGTACACATGCAGAGCAGATTAGAGATAATGGAAGTACGAAAATTCGAAAGTTTGGGAAAAAAAAGTAGTAAAGATCGCATTAAGCGCAAACACGGAAATTATTACTCAGTGAAATAACGGAACAGCGAAAAGAGATCGAATATATTGTTTGGATTTAAACTTTAAGTCGGAGACCTACAGATCATCTAATTCGTGTTGCCATCAGTGGGTTAGTGTTTCTTCCCAATGAAGAGGCCTATCTGCAAGAATTAAGATCTGTTGTTTGGTGAAAGTGAAATCCCACGAGAGAAAATTTCAAGCCCCACAAAACAAGAGCGTATGCAAAGAGATTTGGAAAATTCCTGCCCACATAACCAAATCATTTCTAATTTGTGTGAATGCTATTGTCAGACACATTTCTTGTAGAGAGAAAGAAACGATATTCACTCACGGGCAGTTATACGTTGCATTGTCACGATGTAATTCTAAACGTGGAATCAAAATTCAATGCAATATTGACGAAAAGATAAAAGCGAAAACAGATCGAATATATGGACATAGGTGATATGACAGAAGTATGTAGATATTGTTTGGCTTTAAGCTTTAAGTCGGAGACTTGTAGATCGTTTAATTTGTGTTGCCATTAGGGAAAAGTAGTGTTTCCTCCCAGTGAAGAGGCCTATCCGCAAGAATTAAAAGATTTGTTGTTTGGTGAAAGTGAAATCTACATATGCGAGCGACAGAGATGTGAAGTTGGTGGCATGGGTTTGGTTTTGAGCGAAGCCCCCTAGTATCTATATATAGACATGTTGTGTGCTTTCAGTCAACATAGTAAATATGTGAGTCTAATTACAGATAGTGTAGTCGGAGTCGGTGGTACTCGTAATTTGGGAGTTGGTACACAAAACCTTCAACAACATTTATTTATATTGCACATTTTCATACAAATAATGTATCTCAAAAGTGCTTCGACTCCAACTCCACAGCCGTGCTGGAAATTGTGATTTGACAGTTCCCACGTTCAAACTCTGCTATCATTCCTGGGTTTCTACAGTCTTGCAAGATGTTAAATGCTCTGGCCATTCATGAAAAACTTCAGTTAACTTGAGATGTGCTAATGATAATGTGAGCCAGTGATGAGAGAGACTCGCGATTCCATGAAAAGGTGACCAACTTGAAAGTCTGTAACAGGACTTTGTATACACTTTGTACACTGAAAGTATAATAGATGTTCTTTTGATCCCATCTGCTTTGTATAGGTGTTTGTTTTCTCTCATCCATGAATTTGTCGATACTTTAAAACAGAGTAACTAAAAGATGACTGTAATAATTGTTACTCAGTGACTTTAGTGTTCATCTGGTTTTTTACTATAAAGTACAAATATGTGAACCATTTAGGAGAAGGCTGTCTTGGTTAGGGAACCCCAAGCTTGAGCTTTTTGACTGAAATGCAAAGTTCTTTGTAACACAGACCCCAATGAAATGATACTTATTATGAAATATGATAATGCCAGCTACTCGATATGGGGATTTTTTAAACTGCCTTAACTGAGTATCAAGTTAAAAGCTGAAAAAAAGTGTTGCTTCAGTTTGCTTGGGGAAAAAAAGGTAGCCCACAGCGTAAATTCACCTTTCAACAGGACAGTGATCTTAAGCACAGTGTTGAAGTAATAATGTAGTCGCCAGAGAGTAAAAATGTAAATGCCCTTATGTGAATCAGTTAACATTACATACTAAATTTCATTGTGAATCGGTCGGGTGTGACGAGGATGGACAGGATTAGAAATGAGGACATTAGAGGGTCAGCTAAGGTGGGACAGTTAGGAGACAGTCGGAGAGGCGAGATTGTGTTGGTTTAGAAGTGCAGCGGAGAGATGAAGGGAAGAGTATGTTGGGAGAAGGATGTTAAGGATAGAGCTGCTAGGCAAGAGGAAAGCCTACAAGGATGTAGTGAGAGAGGATATGCAGGTGGTGGTTGTAACAGAGCAAGATGCAGAGGACAGAAAAATAAGGAAAAAGATGATCCACTGTGGCAACCCCAAGTGGGAGCAGCCGAAAGACAAAGAAGATATGGCAAAAAGTGACACATCCAAATTATGAGTGGTTTCTGAATACTTAGGCAAGCTGCTTATTTTAGATATTTCTATGTTGGATATGTGCAAAAATAACCCATTTTACCTCATCTTGAGCATGTTTGTTTTCAGGAAAAAAAAGAACCAAACAGTATTTTTAAGAAAAGTTCTGATTATATGCCATTTGTGCCAAAATAAAATAATTCTAAAATGAATAATCACACGAGAAAGTACAATTTATTTAAATGCACAGTTAAGTGATGAAATAAATGCATAATCACCTAATTATTATGAAATGTAATTTAAGCATTTTATTTTGGTTCCAACAGTACAGCTACCTTAAAATTAATTATTGCAGGTTTTATTTCAATATGGCCTGATTTTTTTTTTTTTAATACTGTTTATATTAAACACTGGGACTTTTCTGAATAGCACCTTTCTGAACGGTCCCATTAATGCAAGTGCTGTTTATTTCAGAATGTATCTTTTCATGATGGTTTTGTCTATTGTCGATCAAGACCAGCTGGTTAGCAATTTCTTACTGGTTATTTTTCCCTGATCATAGGCGGTAGACTTCCAAATACATTCTTATATTCAAACTGGCAAAAAACATTAATGCAGTAACATCTATGGTAGTTTTGCAGATGAAATATGTAGAAATTAATGTTGTAACAGTACAGAACAAAAGACATGTTTATTAAACAATAATAAACTGTATTTTAAAAGCCTAAGGACCTATTGATGCTCATCTGATCCACAGGAAAAGCCTTTTAAAACGGCAAACCTCACACCAAGGATAAAATGCTGCTACTCTTGTGCTGCTCCCCCAGCTTAACATAATACTGCCAGTATCTCTGATCACCCCTTCGCACTGTTGCTGCCTAGTGGTTCCTGGAATGTAGGGTCTCGGTCTAATCAGTTAATGGTGGCTTCTACATGAAGATCATTCCTCGGCCCAAATTTGATGCTTATTTAAGATATTTTGCTTGGATGAATAAGTGTTCTTCAAACATTCATGTTTATAAATGGCATCTTAGTAGTCTTGTGATCTGTTGAGCACCATCTCTGCACAGAAAATCATCTGGAAGCATGTCGTCTGGAATTCCAGCCTCAAAACAATCAAAGTTAATGTGTGCCTATGTGATTTCTTCACGGCCATCTAGATAGATAGATAGATATACTGTGCGGAAAGTCGTTTTTTAACCGCTAACAACTTCTTCGTTAACATCAACATTTTGAAGAGCACTTGTTTGAACATTTCCAATATATCCTCAGTTCTTCTCAGAATTGTATCATGTGTTAAATGATTTCTAACTGTTTCATTTGCAAAATGAACGATCTATCCTAAGTCTTAACTGCCAACTGCTCAGTCTTTGCCAGTTGGAATGGAAGTAGTGCTGTCAACCTTTGGTAGCCTGCTGCCTAAATTCAGGAAAAGTATTCGACAGCAAAGGATTAACCAGTAGAAACAGGTTCTGCCTGTAAGTGACAAAACCATCATGAAAAGAGGCATTTTGAAATCAAAATTGCTGCCGTTAAGTCATTAAAGGTTAAAAATCATGCACTACAAAAACTTGACCAATTTGAAATGAAAACTGAATAATTAAATGTAAGGAAAATGCACTATTGATCCAAAATGATAGTTGTGTATTTAAGGATAAAGAAAATTACAGTTACTATTTTAATGATACTATCTATAGGCAAATAAGGGTGTACTCACACTTAGGCAACGTGTGTTTCCCCCTCCCCACTCGCCTGCACTCGCACTGTGCTTAAAATTCAGGGCCCAGGCACGCTTTTGTCATAATCATATGACTTTGTGTTTGGATCTTGTTTTGGCTTTACACAGACTGACAGCAGGCATGTAAAACTGATTTTACTTATAAAACTCTACCCTCATACAGACTTACTGAGTGTGCAGCACAGCATTTTGTTGTAAATCCTGCTGCATGCACTAGAAGATTTTTACAAAGACAAATGATGTTAAAGAAGGAATTTATAGCTTTTTTTGCCCACTACATCTTGCATGCATCGCATATAAGGGGAGAATAAAAACCCATTTTAAACTCAAATGGTATCCTGACTTGTCGCATCATTGATGTCATGTCTGTTTACCATGCTTGGGCACGTTTAGCGATCACACTGTTCCCAAATCCTACTGAACCATACCTGGGCACACCTCAGGGAACGGTACAGTTGGCCTGGCATGGAGTGATCACACTAGTCAAACGAACTAGTCTTTGGGGGGTTGCATGCAGACAAACATGCTCTGCCACAGAACAGATTGCTAGTGTGAGTACACCCTAATTGGAAGCCATAGATGACATTTAAAGAAATATTCTATGTATATAGTTAAGTATGTAACTTGAAAAATGTAACTATCAAAATTACAATGCAAGTTACTCTGTATGGTTTCATAAAGATGGAACTTCACTTTTGATTTGTGTTAGTGAGATTAAATTTTCATAAATTTCAGTGTTATATTTTTGTATTTCAAAATTAATTGTTTCCATTTTTTTTTTTTCTCCTCTCTCAGGAAAAGTAAAAAGTTTAAGCACTGCTTTGTGGTCACTTACGCACTTGACAGCATTACATCTCAGCGACAATTCCCTTTCACGTATACCGCCAGATATTGCCAAGCTTCACAATCTGGTGTACTTAGACTTGTCATCCAATAAGATCAGAAGTTTACCGGCAGAGCTCGGAAACATGGTGTCACTCAGGTGAATATCAAAAATACGTTAACTAACATTGGAAAAAGTCTGTTTTTGTGTTTATTTTGAAATACAGATAAAAATAATAGTTTAGATTTTCTTTAGTATAAATTTGTAACTTGATAGAAAACAGGACATTTTATAAATTAGTGTAACATATGAAAAATGACTTGCCTTTTATTAAAATACATGATTAAAGAAAAACAATCATTAGTATTTAGAGTCTTACAGATTAGTTACTTATATGCTGTAAATATTTTATTTAGTGTATTAGGTTGTTCCTTTAGTCTGAAGTTACAAGATGGAATATAGATTTATTCTGCAAATGTTTAATAGGTTACTTTTTGTTTTTTTTGTTTTTTCTCATCCCTCTCCTACTTCAGGGAATTGCTTTTAAACAACAACCTGTTACGGGTTCTACCTTTTGAGCTGGGAAAACTGTTTCAGTTGCAAACACTGGGGTTGAAAGGTAAGAAAACAGAAAATCAAACAGTACAAAATAAATTAAAAAACATCTGTTTACACAAGTAGTGGAAAGCAGCCAGTAGACGTTTTTTTTTTTCCCCAGTTGCAATTAGTAGGACTCTTGAATTGTAAATCACCCTTCACTATAGACCTTTTTACTGAGCACTAAAAGCCTTCCATAAAAATTATATTAAAGGTAAAGGACTTGTGTACACACTAGATATTTAATAATAATAATACATTTTATTTATATAGCACCTTTCCCATGCTCAAAGCACTTATCCTGAAAGAAGGAAGCACTTACTGCTATTGGCATAAACACTTCGGACAGTTCTGTTAATGCCGGAGTAATGTTGATCTTTTATCCACACATCAGTTACACTTTTGCATTATCCTACTAAAACAGGAGTGTCAAACTGGGCTTGTGAAGGGCTGCAGTAGTTGCAAGTTGTTTGTCTAACCACTTTTATTAATTAGTTACCAATTACTGCTGGTTATGCCATAGACTTCTGTTGGCACAGTTTGCATCTGATTATTATTTAGCTGTTAGTTAAGGGAAAAAAACAACAGTTTAAGGAGTTTGACTCCCAAAAAGCGTGGCGAAATAAGGATGTTCCATTAGTAGCAATAATTGGACAGAAAACCACCATGGCCCTACAGGATATCAGAATTAGACATGTATCAAAACCAGATTCTTTCCTCCTACTTTATAATTTAATAAAGTAAAAGGTTTTTTTTTAACCAGCTAAACTAGTGAACGTCAACTCAAGGCCCTAATGTTATATCATCTGAGAAAACTTTCTCTAAATACTTGATCGTTCCATACATTTAAATTATTTTGTTTTGTTTAACACTAAACTGACATTTATCCTGAGATTCATTGCTAGAAAGTTAGAGGTGACATTATGGATGATGTTGGCCATGACATAGCTCAAAGTCTGACTTCATGCTGCAAAAGTTGTGTGTGTTTTAATCTTCTTTTTCGTAGTGTGAAATTTGTGTGTTCTCTTGGAGTTTGATTTCCCCAAACCACACCAACCCCCCACCATTCCTCGCTTCTTGGGACAGATTTATACCCGATAGCTAGTGTTTAAAAATAAAGTTTGTATAAGGTTGTAACCTTGATTGATTTTTTTTTAAATGCAAAACAGACTGCTGCTGGAGGAGGGGTTGATAAAGGAGTTCTTCTGAACCTTTTTAATTTGCCCACTGGATGGCAGCAAAACACAACTCTACCGAAAGTTTTTTTTTTTTTTTTTTTTAAACACTAGAATTACCAGAGCCTACGAAAAAACTCATAGATCCGTCCCACCTTAAATCGCTTTGCACCTCTCCATCAGTGTCTTTTGTCCTGTAAATGTGTCGATAAGCAGCAAGCAGCCTGGTATCACATCCCCCACCGCCGCACAGTTTTCTCAGCTCAAGTCTGTTTACCTGCGTGTCAGTTTCTTGGAGTTGGTATAGCGTGACAAGTCAAGCAAAATGACACCTTTTATAAATACTATATCGTTATTTGGAACACATGCATTTCATGTGTGTTCCGTGTCTACAACAATCTACAGTAAACACATCGTTAAAACAGAAACAGTTAACTGGTATAGATAGATAGATAGATAGATAGATTGTTATAGACACGGAACACACATGAAATGCATGTGTTCCAAATAACGATATAGTATTTATAAAAGGTGTCATTTTGCTTGACTTCTCACGCTATACAACTCTAAGCAACTGACACGCAGGTAAACGTACTTGAGCTGAGAAAAATGTGTGGCACTGGGGGATGTGATAGCTGGCTGCTTGCTGCTTATCGACACATTTACAGGACAAAAGACGCTGATGGAGAGGTGCGAAGCGGTTTAAGGTGGGACGGATCTATGAGTGTTTTCGTAGGCTCTGGTAATTCTAGTGTTAAAACACTACATCACCCAAAATGATTTTTTTTTTGTGTGTGCTTGTTTTACTCACCCCATGCTCCAGTGGTAGCTTTGAAGAAGTTTAATTTATTTTTATTTTATATTTTTTTTACGGAGAGCGGATAACAAAATTAACTATTCCTGACCGCTACTAACAATGTGGGGTGAGTAACAGGTGCAAAAAAATTTTGGTGGTGGAGTATCTCTTTAAGGGCTGAAAGTGTATCAGCTCTATGGCATTGAAATTTTCAAAACTTTTTTCTAGAGGTATTTCAGATATGATGTGCCTTGAATTGTTTCTTTTTTTATCCCAGTATATCAAGTTGTACGCTTTTACTGTTATTTTTTTATTGTTTGTCTTAATGTGTGTATGTGTGTGTGTGTGTGTGTGTATGTGTATGTGTATATATATATATATATTATATATTATATTTATTTATATATATATATATATATTATTATATATTTATATATATTATATATTATATATATATATATTATATTTTT